>NC_140180.1:22049295-22198264 GCF_963971535.1 Notolepis coatsorum
CAGCCCTTGCGGTTTAAATGATCTGTGTGGTATTCCCCTGCTCCAAGAACGGGGATGTGTGAACCATCAGTTCCACGGATAGTACACACTGAGGCATTCCCCATCTGCAATCATAATATGTCAGTATTTCCTTTCATTTTTCACAGTTTGGGCACTGAATCACTTCTGCCATGAGTACTTTCTCAACAGAGGAGCATAAATTGTGTACATGGTGACATGCCGTACTAACACTGATAACAAACTATCATTGATTACACCTGGGTAAAACAGAGTCCATTCTCTTCGGATCAAATAACAAACTCAGCAAGACCGACGGCTTCTCAGTTACAGTGGGTGACAATATTGTCACAAGGAAAGACGAAATTACATACCTAGGTTCCATCCTAGAGGCAAATCTTTCCTGTGACAAAATGGCATCCAATGTAATCAAAAAAGTCAACCAAAGAACTAGATTCTTGTACCGGATCTCCTCTCTGGTAAACAAGAATACCCTGAAGACTCTGGCAGGAGCACTCATTCAAGGGTACTACGACTATGCTTGCACCTCATGGTACCAAAGTACCTCAAAGGCGCTAAAAACAAGATTACAAACATCACAAAACAAACTGGTCAGACTACTTGACCTTACTCCTAGAACCCACCTCACGCCTGCCCACTTTGACTACCTAGGATGGCTTAGAGTAGAAGACAGAGTACAGCAACTTGCAATGGGCCTGGTCTACAAGATACACTATACGACTAAGGTACCCATGTACATGTCCAAATACTTCCCAAAGGTCAGTGAATACCACGACCACAACACATGAGGGAGCTCCACAAATCATGTTAAACCCAGATTCGGATCAAACAAGGGACGAAACACGTTTTGCAATTATGCCACATCAATGTGGAACGCCCTACCCAAAGCTGTAAAGGAATGTGAATCACTACCCACTTTCAAAACCACTCTGAAAGAACACCTACGGGAGACTGCAATTCGAAACTGGCCCCTGTAAATGTCCTAACCCAGGGGTCAGCAACCTTTACTATCAAAAGAGCCACTTTTCCCCCGTCCCACAAAATAAAATGCTCAGGGAGCCGCACGCACAATTGGAGGGGGGCTTCCCACCCTCCAGAACATTTACAACAAGCGGTGCAGGGGGAAGGCTAAGAGAATTATTAAGGACTCGAGCCACCCTAACAACTGCCTCTTTGAACTGCTGCGGTCAGGCAAGCGATACCGGAGTCTTAAGGCGAGCACAGAAAGACTCAGAAGAAGCTTCTATCCCCAGGCCATCAGGCTGCTAAACGAACAATAAACACTATGCAACAACCATCAAATGCACACAGCACACACACCCACACGCACACACTCACTTAAACAAACAACACACTGCAGCACCCACTCTCCACACTTTAGATCACACAAACACACTTTATATTTATTGATAAAGGATTTGCACTACAACTCGTACACCTACTGTAAATTGTACCTAAATTGCACCTCATCCCATTTCTGCCTTGCACTATATAGTATTGTATATTAGTACACTGCATAGTATTGTATATTATGGTAACTCAGTTACGTCTATTCTGCATCGAACATTGTACATATGTCTATACTGAACACTGTGACCTCATTTTTTTACTTCTAATTTACATGCTATACTATGTTATTTTATTCCATACTTATCTTGTCTTGCACAGTCTCTGGAGCGTAACAGTAAGAAGCATTTTGTATAAAAGTATTCTGTACTTCTGTATGACAACTATTAAAGAAACTTGAAACTTGAAACTTGAACAACCTATTTACCCTTAAAATGAAGATAACACAGTGTATAACGTTTTATATATCCCCAAGCATACCCCACATTTAGCATAAAACGCCTG
This sequence comes from Notolepis coatsorum, assembly GCF_963971535.1. NCBI lineage: Eukaryota > Metazoa > Chordata > Actinopteri > Aulopiformes > Paralepididae > Notolepis > Notolepis coatsorum. The sequence continues at coordinate 22,051,165 of NC_140180.1, forward strand.
ACAATTGCATACCCAAAGTAATTTGCGATTTATTATACTTTATACTTATAGCACACAGTTTGTTGCATTAATGGGATTATAAAGCAACAAAAAGAACATTTTTGACTTTTTAATTGCTGTTTTTACCTGTTATAACAAAGGAAAACCTCAAACTCTTATGAAGAGGAGACAAAACACTGGTATCTGTAGACCGACTTTGAAATAAAACCCTGAACTATTCAGGTATATTTGAGTCCTTCCCTTATTTGTGGAACATTTATAAAATAAAAAGTAGTCCACTTTGAAAAAAGACTACCATGTGTAGACCTACTTTGAAATAAAACCCTGAACTATGCAGCTCTATTAGAGTCCTTCCCTTATTTGTGGAAAATCTATAAAATAAAAAGAAAAATATTTAGTTGTTCGCAAATTTCGCACCACATATCACTAAGGTAAGCCTTTTGTTGACTAAATATCTTAGTTCAGGGGTGCCCAACCTTTTTTGAACCAAGATCTACTTTTTAATTGTAAGCCAAAATTGTATATTGTAAGCTGTCATTTGAGGCTTTATAAAAGTAGCATAATGAACACAAATCTGTCAGTGCCGAGTCCGACCTCATCTTAAATAACAAACAGCATTGCTTGTTGTAGTTAACAAGGAGAGGCAGAGTTGATTTTGCAATTTTTTTCTTTTTTTTTTCTTTTATAATCTAATTTTATTAATCGAGATCTACTTGAAATCAGCCCGCGATCTACCTGTCGATCGCGATCGACTGGTTGGGCACCACTGTCTTAGTTGATGAAATATTTTATGTCAGTGTCAGAGTATCGATCTCCAAAATAAGAGAAAAGAAAAAGAAAAAAAAGGTAAAAATATATATATATATATATTTATTTATTTTTGGGCCAGGGAGCCGCAGCTGATTCGAGGCCGCAGGTTGCCAACCCCTGTCCTAACCCAACCCCCTCCAATGTACAGTAAATGGCCTAACCCAAGAATACACGAGACCCTCTTCTTGGAACCAAGTATAGTTTCGTCGATATTCCAATGTACAGTTTTGCTTGTACAGTTGTACAGTTTCCCACACCCCGCCTTTGTTGTCATAAGTGGTGCCAGTTGGCCACGATGAAATGGGCTCTGCGCATAACTAGCTGCTATACCACACTGAAGTGAGGTGGCTATCTCGAGGCAGAGTATTAAATCGCCTTTTTTAACTCAGAGAAGAGGTGCAGATTTTCCGTGCAGACAAAAAGAACCCATTGGCAGAGAAATGTGCTGATAATGAGCTGAAAACTCTGTTAGTGGCACTCCATGATAATCAGCAGAGATTTGGGGGTATTTAATCAGCTTGAATGGCTTTTTGTAGGAACAGAATGTTGCAAACAATTATTTGAAGCCCATCATCTGTAGCCACTAGAAGGGCTTATTGAACAATTTTCGGAGAGAGAGCGCGGACAATTTGGACAACTGGATCAAAGATCCGTTCATTGTGCATGACGCAGCAGGCTCACACTGCCTGAGCAGGAAGCGCTCAATGATCTTTCGTGTGACGAGCTACTGAAAGTCAAGTTCACTGGACAGGCCCTCGCAAAGTTCTGGATATCAGTCCGGAACGAGTACCCAGTGTTGTGTAATGCTGCGCTGAGAAAGCTTGTTCCCTTTGCATCAACATACCTCTGTGAGTCCTGATTTTCAGAGTAGAAGCGGATCCCCGCCAAAGCGCACGTGAACGCATTTTCTTTTCATGTTCAGGCAACATATTTGGGCTAAATATGCCTTGTCTTATAAATGTGTGTACAGAAACAATTCCGTTGCTTTTGTTGATAATATTCATTCATTTCATTGATAACATAGTGCTGTAATTTCATTTTCTAATAAATATGCATGATCAAGTTCAACAATGCATGCTTTTATTTAGAAATTTGAAATTAAGTTTCAAGTTTCAAGTTTCTTTAATAGTTGTCATACAGAAGTACAGAATACTTTCATACAAAATGCTTCTTACTGTTACGCTCCAGAGACTGTGCTAGACAAGATAGTATCAAATAACATAGTATAGCATGTAATTTAGAAGAAGAAAATGAGGTCACAGTGTTCGGTATAGACATATGTACAATGTTCTGAGTTACCATATAATATACAATACTATGCAGTGTACTAATGTACAGTACTATATAGTGCAAAGCAGAAATGGGATGAGGTACAATTTAGGTACAATTTACAGTAAGGTGTACGAGTTGTAGTGCAATCCTTCATCAATAAATATAAAGTGTGGGGAGTGGGTGCTACAGTGTGTTTGTTTAAAGTGGGTGTGTGCTATAAAGTGTGTGGAGTGGGTGCTACAGTGTGTTTGTTTAAAGTGAGTGTGTGCGTGTGGATGTGTGTGCTATGTGCGTTTGGTGGTTGTTGTTGTGTAGTGTTCATTGTTCGTTTAGCAGCCTGATGGCCTGGGGATAGAAGCTTCTTCTGAGTCTTTCTGTGCTCGCCTTGAGACTCCGGTATCGCTTGCCTGACCGCAGCAGTTCAAAGAGGCAGTTGTTCGGGTGACTGGAGTCTTTAATGATTCTCTTAGCCTTGCCCTTGCAACGCTTGTTGTAAATGTTCTGGAGGGTGGGGAGCCCCCCTCCAATTGTGCGTTCGGCTGAACGTGTCACTCTTTGTAGTCTGCTTCGGTCTTGTGCAGTGCTATTCCCAAACCAGGAGGTGATGTTGCCGGTCAAGATGCTCTCTATTGTACATGAGTAGAAGTTCTTAAGGATCTTCTGACTGACTTGGAACTTCCTTAGGCGCCTGAGGAAGTAGAGGCGTTGTCGTGCCTTCTTCACAACACTGTCAATGTGTGTGGTCCATGTCAAGTCCTCGGATATGTAGGCTCCGAGGTACTTAAAGCTGTTGACTCTCTCAACCGGTGCCCCGTCGATGCTGAGGGGGCTGTAGTCCTTGACCCCCGACCTCCTGAAGTCCACAATCATCTCCTTTGTTTTGCTAACGTTCAGGGAGAGGCTGTTTTCCTGGCACCATCCCGCCAGGACCTTGACCTCTTCCAGGTAGGCCCTCTCGTCGTTGGCAGAGATCAGGCCCACCACCACTGTGTCGTCAGCAAATTTGATGATTGTATTGCTACTCCGCTGAGCCACACAGTCGTGTGTGTACAGGGAGTAGAGGAGGGGACTCAGAACACAGCCCTGGGGGGCCCCTATGTTGAGGGTGATGGATGAGGAGGTGCAGTTGCCTGCTCTCACCACCTGGGGTCTGCCAGTCAGGAAGTCCAAGACCCACTGGCAGAGGTCATAGTTCAAGCCCAGGTCCCTGAGCTTGGCTATGAGTATGGAGGGGACTATGGTATTGAATGCCGAGCTGTAGTCGATGAATAGCATTCTCACATAGTTCCCCTGCCTCTTGTCCAGGTGTGATGCTGCTGTGTGCAGCACATGGGCTATGGCGTCCTCCGTGGACCTGTTGGGGCGGTATGCAAATTGCAGGGGGTCCATGTTGATGGGGAGGGAGGAGCAGATGTAGCCCTTTACTAGCTTCTCAAAGCACTTCATGGCTATGGAGGTGAGAGCTACAGGGCGGTAGTCGTTGAGGCAAGCAGGCTTGGATTTTTTGGGTACAGGGATAATAGTGGACTTCTTCAGGCAGGTGGGGATGACAGCCTGTTCTAAGGACAGGTTAAATATGTCAGTGAATACTGGGGCCAGTTGGTCGGCACAGACTTTTAGGACGCGGCCGGGGATGCCGTCCGGACCTGCTGCCTTCCTGATATTCACTTTTTTAAAGGTCCGCCTCACCTCATGCTCTGTTACCCTGAACACTGCGCCTCCATCAGCAGCCGACCCCCCCCCCCCCCCCCCATTGCCGTGGCTTGTGAGCTGGTGTTGTTATTACCAGCATCAAACCTCGCATAGAAGGTATTGAGGTCATTTGCTAAGGAGATGTCACTGTTCAGTTTGAGGGAGGCGCCTTTGTAGTCTGTCATCGTTTTGAGCCCCTGCCACATAGCTCTAGAGTCAGCTTGTTCAAACTGGAGTTCAATTTTATCCCTGTAGCGCCGTTTGGCCTCTGACACTGTCCTCCTTACGTTGTATCGCGCCACCTTGTGGTCATTCATGTTGCCTGCCACTAGGCCGTCGTTGTATGCTTTGGTGCGCGCTCTCAGAGCTTCACGGACGGATTTGTCTACCCAGGGTTTTTGATTTGGGTAAACTCTCATTTTGGTAGTGGGGATTGTTTCTTCCACCAAAGTACAAACATAGTCCAGCACTGTCTCCGTGTAGACATTAATGTTATCTGTGTCGCGGAACACATTCCAGTCTGTGCAGTCAAACGCAGACTGGAGCGTCTCCTCTGACGTCAAATCCCATTTCTGCATCTCTCGCGAGATTATGCGATACATTAAGTGTGGGGTCGCCAAAAAAATTACTAAATAAAATGGGGTTGTGGTATAAAAAGGTTTGAGAACCCCTGGTGTAGAAGTATGGTGTTAGTGTGTTAGGTACGTGTTTGACCTTGTGAGCACCCGCAGACCTCTCATGTCAAAGCAAGCAAACTCCAAGGTGTAGAGCATTTTTGCCTGCAAGCTCAAGTCTTATCAGTTTGTACTGGACTTTATTATAATGAGTTGACGTGAGTGATGCAATGTTGCCAGATGGGAAATGTGAAAGGGGAACTACGCCCAATTTCAGAATTCAAACATATTATTCCTCTGGGCAGTACACAAACATTAGTGCTCCTAGACAACGCATTGGGGAATATTTTATAGATGACACAGAGAGCACCCATGGTCTGAGGTAATCTCCTGTTAGACCACCACTATAGAATAAAGCTCATTTGGATATAAAAAGAAAACAAACATTCTGCCGCGTCCACAAAGTATCTCGTTCATTGTCAATGTTCCATACTTCTCCATTTCCCGGATTTGGCAGCGTAGAACACACAAGCTCGTGTATGTATTTACTGTGGCGTGTGTCTCTGTGTTCTTTTTCTAGGTAGGAAAGAGGAAAGAGGGGACTCTGACTTCCCCGACGGTCTGAGGGATGTGGACAACGTTCACTGGGACATCCTGCGGCGGGGAGGACGGGAGCAGCGGGACCATTATCTGCAGCCGATGCGTGACGGAGAGACGTGGAGGAGAGAGAGAGAGAGAGAGAGAGAGAGAGAGAGAGAGAGAGAGAGAGAGAGAGAGAGAGAGAGAGAGAGAGAGAGAGACAGAGACGAGGACGCAATAGTTGGCGGTCCACCAGTCTGAGAGGCAGGAGTCTGAGAGTCTGCCCCCGGAGAGAGAGCTTCAGGCCGGGTCTCTGTCGGCTCTTGGGCCGCACGCCCGGATCCCGAGCCAAAGGAACCGCCACCCTGACTCATCGACTGGTCCAAACACTGTCCCTTTCCTTCCCCCCCTGGTTTGTTTTGTCGTTCGCACAGTTCTATTTTGCACAAGTTTGGGTGGATAAGTTTTTGTTTAGTTTTGTTCATGTTCAAGTTTTGTTTTATTTTGTCACATAATTATAAAAGGTACATGCACATGGTACTTGGTTCTGTATGACCCTCCTGAGATTGTGCTTCATACAGTAAAAGACCAAACAATACAAAATATACAATATACAAAACTCAAATGTACAAAATGCTAAATGAGGTAGAAGAAGTAGTGCAAATGTATAAGAATAAATAGATAAATAGGTGTAATGTTTAAAATTGTTTTAAATTAATGTTTAAAGTGTGTGCATGTGGATGTTGTGTGCAATGAATGTAGAATGGATGAATGAATGCATTTGTTGTGTGTTATTTAGTTCTGTTTTTAGGTATGTATGTATCTGTATTTACAGTAGGTCTTTTGCACAATTGTATTTCGAACCGTTTCGGTACGGGACCTTCGGTTCAGTATGCGCTGTGTACCGATTACCGAATGACTACAACTTTACTTTAACTACTAACGGAATGTGCAGAACTTTGTTTTGTGTGCGGAATTTAATTCAAAACTCCAAGTTCACCCCCTTCAAAAAATATAACTGTTACGGTTTGGTAGGTGTGTTGGACCCAGGTGCAATGAAGAACAGAGACGACGAGAGACAGATGTTGATTTTCTAATTAAAGCACTACGTCTTTAATTAGAGTAGCTGCATGAACACGCACACGGTGGTGATAAACAAAAGGGGAGAAATCTCTGTCTCCAAAACACGTTAAATCTGGATCACAATAATGGGGGAAAACAAAGGGGAGAAAGCAAGGTCTCCAAAACACACTGAATAGAAATTCCGTCAAATAACGGTGCTGCATATACATAGGATAAGAATAATCCTTTAACAACAAAATTCAATCGACAAGCAAAAGTGGCACGGCGATTCAAAACATTGCGAACAAACTTATCCTCTGTGGCAAGGAGCGATAAGACTAAAAATGAAGGTATACTCACGGACAGTTTCAGTGATCGACTGACGGTGTTTGTGTGACACGGAAGAGAATATAAAGAGACATTTAATGAGTCACACCAGGTACAAATGAGTGTAATTAGGACAGGTAGACAGGGCAATTACCCACCAGGTAACGCTAGAGGTTTGCTTCCTGAGGAGAGCAAACCCCAAACGTTACAATAACTTATGCAAAGGGCCGGATGTTGTGCGTTCAGCCCACGCACACACATGACAAGCCAGAGCTAGAAGACCTACCTACCCCCACCCCACCCCACCCACACCCACGTGCGCAAACCCTAGCAGCAATTGGTGCTAGATTGAGAAGGGGCTGTCTCTCGAAGATCGAATGAATGCAAGTTTATGGCATATAGAACGGACATTAATACACAGCAACGGGCCTCCGAACAAGGTGTGATGAACACGAAATTACATCTTTTCCTTGGCATGAAATGGGAAATAGTAATCAAACCATTAGGGACCTGCATGACGCTTCTTTCTATATTCAATAAAGTTTTACCCTGAGGGCTGATTTACAATAAAGTGCTCAAAACTGAAAAGTAGGCTATACTTACATTCTTGACGCTAGAACTCACAAAATAGAGTTAGCATAAAAAAAGAATGTAGGTACATAGTTTACATCGCTTGCATACAACTTTGTGTCGAGGTTCCACAAATTTATCAAATTCCGAAGTATTTTTTTTTTTTGATCAAATTTTTTTATTATTAATTACATGAAACAGGACAACACAATAACCACAGTAACAAAAAACATAACTTCACAGGAGAATAACAAACAATAATAATACAGAATAATAAATTATAAGACAAAAAGAAAAAGAAACAGCGTCCAACCTATCAAATATAGGTGGCTACTTCAATAACAAAAAGGGGTCTTCAAGACATGGCAACCTTTCCCCACCTTTACAAAGTGGAGTGACTTAAAAGATTGTTTATGAGAGTGTTGTCGCAGATTTACTGTAGATAGCCTAGGTCCCTTACACATGTTCAAGACTGCCAAACTCGCAGACGGTAAAGTGTAAGAAGAAAGAAATTCCTCTTCCAAGTTGGTTGACAGGTCAATCAGTCTGCCAATATTAGTCCCTTGGGGAGATGGCATGTGAATTGACATATAGCGCAGAATAGCTAAATACCAACCCCCCCTAAAATCCCCCCAGCCAAAGTTAAGAAGGACAAGACAAAAACCAAGACAGACAAGACATTTCCTCCTCCCCCTCCCCAGAGACCGCCGGACCCCCCCGATCAAGCGCCCCAACCCCGCTCAGCCGCACACGGCGGTCTTTACCTTCTCAGCTGCTGCGAACCACAGGTCAATGCCAGCCTGCCCTACCCCAATCACCCGAGCCGTGGATATCTCAAGATAAATCACATCCAATAGAGTTAGGGACCAGTTGATCATTGTCAGCTTCTCAGGCTCCTTCCATCTCATTGCTATAAGCTTCTTCGCTGCTGTGACGCCCGCTAGGACAACCCTTTTCAGTTGTACGGACGCGGGTAGTGTCGTTATATCGTTCAGGAGTAGCGTAACAGCTGTGAATGGGATAGTTAAGCCACACAGATCTGAAAGTTTGTCCGTTATTGACCTCCAGAAACGGGCCACTGGTGGGCAATCCCAATACATATGCATATAAGTGCCAGTGGCCTTTTGAGAGCACAAAGTGCACCGAGAGTCGGTTATCAGTCCCATAGCAAATAGCTTCCTAGGTGTAAGATAGGTCCTATGAATATAATTAAAATTAATTTGCTGGTGATTGGGGTTGCGGGAAGATAATGCCACATTTGCCCAAACATCATCCCAGTCAAACTCGGGGTCCAACTCCGGGATATCCACACGCCAGATTGTATCCAATGATAAATTTTTATACGTGGATTGAATTAAGAGCGTATAAAAGTCTGAGACAAACCCTCTGGATGTCGTTCTGTCCACTATGAGCCTGAGGAAGGGGTGTGGTTGCAAAGCTTGAGCCCACGGTACGCCATGCGCCCTCAGTGCTGACCTTAGTTGAAGGTAAAGAAAGAAGGACTCGCCGGGAAGATCATAAAATTCTCTTAAGTCCTGAAACGCACGGAGGCCGTTCTTATCATAAATATCCTCCAGAGTATGCACTCCCCTCCTTTGCCATTGAGGAATATTAACCGGCTTGTGTCCAACAAGTAATTGCTGGTTATTAAAAATTGGAGAGTCCAGGTGCCAAGGGCATTTAACCCCACACGACCTCTGTACATTACGCCACGTTTGGATCACGTGAGTTATGATCGGTCCATACCTCAGCCGGCATTTCGCAATAGAGACAGTGGAGTACACTACATCCTGCAATCTTAGCGGAGACACCGCCGCCGCTTCTAAGGAGCGCCACGATACAGCCTCTACAGGGTCTAGCCAGCACATCAGAGGTCTCAGTGAAAAGGACCAGAAATAAAGTTTAAAATCAGGGATTGCGAGGCCCCCATCTTGTTTCCTACGTTGAGTAGTAGCCCTTTTGATTCTCGGGCGTTTGTTATTCCAGACAAACTTAGATACCATCGATTGTACCTTGCGCCAGTGGTCTATTGGAGGGGGCAGGGGGAGCATTGAGCTAATAAAATTTATCCTAGGCAGGATGTTCATTTTGATTATGGAAGCCCGGGCTTGTAAGGAGTTAGGAAGGGACGACCACCTGTCTAGATCCTGGCGTATTTTATCATAAGTACCCGTGAAGTTGTACTTAGTAGTTTGGTTCAGCGTGGGGAATATCTCTATGCCCAGGTATTTAAAATGTTCTACTATGGGGATATCAGCTGGTAGTCGTACCGCCTTGGCCAGTTCATTAAGAGGTAGGCAGGCTGATTTGTTCCAGTTAATCTTAAAACCTGACAATTTACCAAAGTCGTCGATTATCCTCAATAATTTTGTGGCCGACCGGGAGGGGTCGTCCATGAAAATCAGCAGGTCATCCGCATAGAGAGCAATTTTGTGTGGAGTATTGTTGACCATTATGGGGACGATGTCCTCCGATTGCCTAATAAATTGAGCCAAAGGTTCGAGGGAAAGCGCGAACAGTCCCGGGCTCAGAGGGCAACCCTGTCTAGAAGATCTGGAGACTGGAAAGAGTGTGGAACAGTTTTTGCCTGTCAGTATCATCGCAGACGGCGAGGCATACAGGACTTTAATCATATGAATAAAACTCTTTCCAAGACCCATGACCTCAAGTACCTTCCACAGGTATGACCACTCAAGTCTGTCAAACGCCTTCATGGCATCCAAAGACAGAACTGTGGATGGAGTTGTATTGTCTTTACTGTTATCGATTACATGCAACAGCCTCCTAAGATTATCTGCAGCCAGACGCCCCGGGATAAAACCAGTTTGATCGCAGTGTACCAATACAGACATAAATCTCTGCAGGCGACGGGCCAGCACCTTGGCAAACACCTTTAAATCGGCCCCGAGAAGACTCAAGGGTCTATAGCTACCACAATCATTGGGGTCTTTGTCCTTTTTGAGAAGTAAAGAAATCAACGCCATATTGACATCTCTTGAGAACTCCCCTTGTTCGACAGCGTAATTGATCATATCGAGCATCAATGGACCCAGTTGGTCCCAGAAAGCTAAATACACTTCGGGTGGAATACCATCCCAGCCTGGCGCCTTACCCCTCTGCATTTCAACAATAGTCTCCCTCAATTCTACGAGAGTAATCGGTCTCCCCAGTTCCTTGGCCTCTTCCTCAGAAATGTGGGGTATCTCAAGCCCGCCAATGAACGATTCAAATCTAGAGTCATCCAGATTACCCTCTGAGCTATATAACTGTGAGTAAAACTCTTTAAAAGTGTCATTGATCTTTTTCGAATCAGTAGTGACTGCACCCTGGCTCGTCCTAATCGAGGGGATATCTGAGAAATGATCATTTGAGCGTATTTTCATTGCCAATAGATGGCTAGGTCTGGAGCCGTGAAAATAGTAATTTTGTCTTGTCCTATGTATTAAGAACTCAGACTGTTGTTTAAGTATGGAGTTTATTTCTTTTTTGACTATCTTACGTTGTGTGTTTAGTCGTTCATTATAGTCAGTTTGCAAGGATGCGTATAGGTCCGCATATAATGATTCCAGTCCTTCTAGCTTTTTTGACCGGGATTTTCGCAAATTGGAGGCAAATAGTGTGACATGACCCCTGATGAATCCTTTCAATGCGTTCCACAGGACCCTAGGGTCTTCTACCGTGCCAACGTTGATCTGCAAAAATTCAGCTAGTTTACTCCTGAACTCAGAACAGAAGTCATCGTTCTTTAGCAAGGTCGAATTAAAACGCCATCTGGGAGCTCTTGCGGAGAGCCTGCCAAAGGTTGCCGTAAGGAAAATCCCCTTGTGGTCTGAGAGAGCCAAGGGAACCAATGAGACATCGAAACTATCAAACATATTAGGGGACGCGAATGCATAGTCAATTCGAGAGAAGCTTTTGTGTCTGGCTGACAGGTGAGAGTAATCTCTGAGGGTGGGGTTGCATAAGCGCCAGAGGTCTGTGAGCCCCGTGTCTTTGGCCCACATCCTGAGGGCCTTAGAGGCCCGTTTCTGGTCGCTCGTTTCAGAGGGCCCGGACCTATCCATCTCCGCATCCCAGCACGCATTAAAATCGCCACCCACAATGAGAGCGTATCCATTAAGTTCCAACATATTCTTCGTGATTGTATTATAGAACGCTGAATCAAATGTGTTAGGAGCATACAATGCTATTATAGCTATCTTCCTATGCAAGAATTCAACTTTTGCTATAGTAATCCTTCCCTCCGTGTCCGACCATACATCCAAGATTTTGATATCAAGGTTACGTCTTGTAACTATGACTACTCCTTTCGTCTTATCATCGGCTGAGGATGAGGAGATAACGTGATATTGCCGATTTGCCAGTCTTGACACGTCACCTACCATTAAATGCGTCTCACTAAGGAGAGCAAGGTCAATATTTCTCCTCTTCAATAGCCAAAGGACACTGGCACGCTTGTGTGGGGCGTTAAGCCCTCCTGCGTTCCAAATTAAAATATTCAATTTAGCCATGGTCGAGCTTGTATAAGTGCGTAGAGAACATACCCGTGCAGCCAGGCTGAGTACAGAGGTGCCGATCCCGGCGGGCCCGGACGGTCAATCCCAGGAGTTCAGAGGAGGAACACTTACACATATATAAGACAACAGTACATAGAACACATAAAAATACCACCCCAGCTACAGCCCCCCCTCCTTCTACTCTACACCCTAACCCACCCGTCCTACTATAAGTTCCTCTATACCCACTCTCCAATCCCCACCCTATGCCCCATCCACTGAGGATGGTCATCTTCCTATCACTTCCCACTAGAGACATGGATCAATAAGACGCTTCCCACTCCCACCCCCCTCTAGATAAACCCCTGAGTAAACCCCCACTAGTCCAATAAACACAAATAATAATAAAATAAAATTCAATAAAGATATCGGTCGAAACCCACCTGAGCCCTGGCCCCAACATGAGACAACCATAATGGTAAAAATAGCCATTATTAAATAATAACTCCGCATCAACCTGCAGCCCTCTATTTCCGAATCTGCGCTTCAACATCACATTGTTATAGCCCAAAAGGTATAGGAAAATTCAAAACAAAATTAAATTAAAGCATCCCAGCCGATAGTCTAAGGCAGGTTCGGGTCACAGGTTAATTGTGCAAAATTGTGTGAACAGTGTCAATTAAACAATGACAAAAAAAGGAGGAAGGGGGAAAAAAAAAGGTTATGGTCAAAGTGCACCCCTTTAGCCGTCCCTCTGATCAGGCACAACGGCTGAATTGACCTAACCTATGTAAGAATAGAATTAAACACAATCATTCATTAATCAATCCGGGGATGGTAATAGGCAACACCTGACACCACCTGTCATCATACATTGTTTCAATAAAGATATCGGTCGGAGCAGTTAGTCCAAGGTAGGATCGAATCACAGTTAAATTGCTCATTCAAATGCCCTTAAAACAGCGACACTAATTATTATACAATTACTCAGCATCAACCCTGTAACCAACTACCTTGGAGTCTGCATATTAATGTCGCAACGTTATAGCATAAGTGGATCACGGAAAATTCAAAACACATTTAAGGCAGATTAGCAGTTAGTCCAAGGTAGGATCGGATCACAGTTAAAATGCTCATTCAAATGCCATTAAAACAGCGACAATAATTATTATATAATTACTCAGCATCAACCTGTAACCATCTACCTTGGAGTCTGCATATTAATGTATCAACGTTATAGCATAAGTGCCTCACGGAAAATTCAAAACAAAATTAAGGCGAGTCAGCAGTTAGTCCAAGGTAGAACCGGATCACATTTAAATCGCGCATATAGATGACATAAAAACTGCGACAATAGGAAAGAAAAAAGAAAGGAAAAGAGGGTAATGGCTAGAGTGCAAGCCATATAACCATATAGCCATGAAGTGCAAGCCATACCCGACCCAACCTGTTATCAAATATTGTATATGCATATTCAACCGACCTTGGCATCTACTTTGGATCACCAAAGCTCAAAACAACCTGGATATAAAAATAAAAAGCATACCAGAAGTTAGTTAGGGACTCGGTCACTCTTGAACTGTGCAAACCAATGTCCCTTTGAACAGCAACAGCGGCCAAAATACGTAACCATTAACGGGTCTCGAATGTCTCGGCGCAGCCCATAGTCGAAGCCCGCTGGCTAGCCCGAGGCTAGCGCGTAAGCTAGTGACGAATCCGGATAGCACGTTAGCCTACTATGTACATTGTTCAGCTAGCTCGTTAGCTTCCAAAGAGGCGATACACAAGTACGACCATGAGGTCAGCTTTAGCAAGTAACAGAAGTCATTGGGAAGCCCCGCTAGTTGGATGGGCAGAGGACAGTTAGCATGTCTGGGCATGACAGCAAGTGTTTGTGAATAGTCGACCTAATCAATGTATATAGGCCCAAACCGCCAAGTCACTCACCCTCCATAGATATCAAGCAACAGACTCGGGTGTCTCCGCGAGATATTCCTTCGCTTTAGCCAACGACCAAAACAAACGCTGACCACCGACCTTCTCCAACACAGATAGTTTCGCGGGAGCGAATAACGTGGGCCTCAGGCCTAGTTTCCATAGCCTAGACAGGACCACCTTGTACTCGGCTCTCTGAGCTTGAACCTCCGGTGTAAAGTCCTCGAAAATGGCCACTTTGTGATCGCCAAGCCTCAGAGTACCCCTTCTGGTACGAGCCGACCGCATGATGATTTCTCTCTGTTGGAGTCTGTTCAGCTTGACTATGATGGGCCTCGGTTCTTTGTTCACGCCGGGAGAAAACCTGCCCGCTCTGTAGGCCGACTCACAGATAGGAGGCGAGGGGAGGACGTCCGTCCCTAGTATCTTCTGCAGCAGTTCGGGCACGGTCTCAGAGAGACGGCCTTCACCGCTGGTCTCCGGTACTCCAACAATCCTGACGTTGTGGCGTCTATCCCGGGACTGCATCTCCTCCATCGCCGACTGTAGTTTGTTGACTTCAGCCTGCCTAGCCAGCAGGGCGGATTCAAGACCCGCCATCTTCTCACACTGTGATGATACCTCCGTCGTTAGCATGGCTAGTTCGTTAGCATTAGCCGATGAGGCAGCGTGAATCGTCTCCATCTTGTCTGTCAGCGGGACTACCGCCAGCCGTATTTCTTCTGATATCTCACGACGGAGGCTGATACAGAAATCCGCCAACACTTTCTTCTGTGCTTCAGCGATGCGTGCCTCAGAGTCTGCGTGTACTTTCTTCTGTGCTTCAGCGATGCGTGTCTCAGAGTCTGCGTGTAGCTTGGTCATGACCAAGAGCACAGCTTCGCTTAACTCCCCGACAGCGGGAGACGGTGCGGCCATGCTCGGCGGCGCCGGTGTCGTGCCTAATTCTTTCATGGCTCTGGTTTCCACCCCCGCCATCGTAGAAAGTCGAAAAAAGTTGATGAATGTATACTAAACACGACGACCTAGCAAACAGATAAAAAACAAATAAAATAAAATAAAGACTAATGGGGAGAAACGTATATTCAGCACGGTAGAAGGGAGCTCATGTGAAACACGTCTACTCCATGATCGCTCAGCTCCGCCCCCTCAAATTCCGAAGTATTTTATACATATTTTATATTATTGGAAAGCCCTAGTTGTTCAGCTTCAAAATGGTACCAAATATGAGGTACTTTGAAATACCCAGTAACTAATAATCTATCACAAACCGATGCAAGTTCATGTTCAGGGATTTTTTAAATGGGCCTGCAGTAGTAGGAAGGTTAACAGTAACTGCACACTAGATCACCCCTGAGTAAGCCAAACTTTTCCCCACTGAAAACGTACCGTACCGAGACTACAAAACCGAGGTACATACCGAACCGTGGTTTTGGTGTACCGTTACACCCCTCGTGTACAGTGGCCTGTTTCCTTGTCAAAAACAACGAGAAGACCTCCCTGCACACTGTCTCACTTACTGCTGAAATATCCATGATATTTATCCAACCACAGCATCAACAGCAGGTACCTGATCCTTGAGTCGGATGGACAGAAACGTTGATTTAATCAATATTTCAGCAGTAAAAGCGAGACAGTTCTTCTAGTTCTGTATCGTTAGTGGCTTAGCTTGGCTTCGCCTTCTGCACTATCTCGCGTACGTGCACGCGTACTGAATAAACCACAAATGTACCTCTAATACCAGTATTAGTCTGACCACACCCCTCATCAGCTTACCTTCATAAGCAGGTGTGTGGTCACCTGCTCTCCTCCTTCTCGCTTTCACCACAAGGAAGAGGTGCCTCGGTAGATCCCCACACTTGACACCATGATGGAAGAAATTGGATTAGGAACAGCTTGGGAAACAAGGATACGTTGACATCATATCTTTATTTTCTCTCTCACTATTTTCGAGAAAATACGGCGATATTGTCTTCGTACTGGAGTGTCTAGAAGATGATGATCATTCTACAAACCCTCCACCGGTTTTCGTATTGGGAGCACGCCGCTGCATGCTTCTCAACTGCAGTTCCTTGCTGTGTTTGTTGGGGTGAAACCTGTCAGGCCACAGCTGAACTGTCGGACATGCCGCTGTTGTGAGGAGCGGTGCGTTCCAGGTTGGGTGAGTAGTGTTTGCTGGCGGGCTCCACTTGTCTGTTAGTGCTATGGGGGCTACTAGACAAAGTTTATGGAAACCGGCCCCAGGCTAGGGTCCTTTGTTTAGCCGTCTAGGCGACAGAAGGCCTTGGTCTGGCGACCATTATAGTTTTAACTAGTGGGCCGCGACCATTGACACTGGTGATCCCTGTGTGTTCTGGACGAGTGGATTCTCTCTGTCACCGTGTTAAGACCCCATCTTTCATATCCAAATGAGAGTATTCCTTCACGAGGGGATATGTGCATGTAATGTGCGATAGCGGCAGATTCATGTTCAAAGTCAGCTATACAGGCCAGTTGGTACTGTGCTGATTCCGCCGGACGTGTTAATGTCATCGTTGTGAAGCGGTGTTGACGTCTTGTTTTCTCTTTTCTCTTAAAAAGTGAGGAGGGTTCAGAACGGCGGCCTGTCTGGGTGAGTGTTATATCATTGTTTACATGTTCATAGCTTACGGTTAGCCGGTCGGTGGCCTGGCGCGGGGTAGCTTAGGCTTCTCGCGCGCCGCCGGGAGCTCGCTCCTGATCGCGTGCGTCGTAGATCGGCGTCTCGCGAGCGGAAGCGATAGCACCAGAACGGTTGGAGCAGCCGTTAGCTTGATGCTATTCTGTTGAACGTGCTTTGATTTTTAACATGTTTTACACTCTTGACCACGACGTCATCTTTGACAGGGGATGTTCGTCAACCCTGCCTGAGCCTAGACGGGGATTGCGTCAACAAAGAGGGCTGTGTTCTACGGTGGCTTATGACTGCACTTCGCTGATCTGCGTTCCGGGCAGGTACGGGGTTGGCCAGACCCTCATAACACGTCTTCTGGTTTTACCTTGCTAAATGTATTGTGAATGACGGTGTTTTTTCCCAAAACGTGTGTTGTTGCAATGCATTTGAGATACGTTGCGGGTTGTGTGTGAGCTGTTTTTGTCACTGGCAGTAGCTTCTCCGTGCAGGTCGTGATGTATTGATCTGGTTGTTGTGTGAGAAACATCATGGTGTTTATGTGTACCGTGTACTCACTACTAAGGCAACTAACCTATGAAGCTATGCTTGGTGACGAGTGAGTAAAAGAATGTTCTTTCTCAGACTGTAATGACAATGGACAGTGAGTTCACACATTAACAGGTTTTCCTGTTTTAACTGGCCGTGTTGAGGGTAAAATAGGAGGATTGTGTTTTTCCCCCCCCGGTTCCCTGGGGACTTTATCACCTCCTATCAGACATGTTGTGCATTAATTGTGTCTTTTGTGTGGTAGGGATACGATGTAACTCTCAGCTTGATTGCTGAGGTTGTGCTAAATCTGCTGGAGAAACTTATTTCCTAAAGGGAAATTGGTTTGGTTGCTGTCGTGTGCTTAGCAAGGCCTGTGGTCGATACTAATCAAGAATGATGTATTCTCTCATTGTGATGATGATGGGTTGTGTGTGTCATGTGACCTACAACTGGGTTGTACTGGCCACAGAAGCACATGTGTATGTTGGACCGGGGTTCTTAGAGCCCTCTCTATTCTGTGTTTTTCCTTAGTAAAAATCAGATAGCAGGTTAGCTCGTGCGCTGTGTGGAGCTGTGAAACGCTTCATAGAGCTGACTATGACTGTCATATTCTCTTTTTGTCGTTACGTCGTATCATGGGTGTGGGGTCGTAAAGGGGTGAACTGGTAACCTTTCCTCTCCCCATTGTTCTGTCGGTCAGGGGTACACCCCCTGTCCTTCAAGGTTCCCGTCACGTGGCGGTTCGGCACGTTACGGGGGGGGGGGGGGGGGGGGGGGGAGGGAGTTCCTGGTCCCACGGCCTGGTATATTGGGCGTGTGCACCGCAGGAATTCCCCCGCCATAGAGTACGTCACCGTGCGCGTCTCTGTTGGTAGGACTTCCGTGTGCTGTTCAGGTCCATGTGATGGATCTGTTTTCAGGGGGGGTGGTCAGGGCTCCTCCTCACCAAGCGCCTACTCAGGCCTTCTGTGAGTTCGGACTCCTTCTTCCATGTGATCCATGTGAGGAAGCCTCCATCAGAGTACAGAGCCTTCCTCCTCAGATTGTCAAAGTGAGTGGACCCTCTAGAAGGGTCCTTTTCTATTGTATGTATATTCGATTCAATTCGTTTATTGAGTGTGTATGGGTTCGGTGCCTCTTCCCCGGAGGCCCTAAAACCAGTTTTTTACATGGCTCAAGGTGCAATATATTCTTTTCAATCTGTACAGCTCGCGTGGGAAGTCTCTCTGGGGATCCCCGTCTCTTTCCTATGGGAGGGTGGTGGGATGTAAAAATGTGAACATTTTTTACCCCGGCTGTGTAGACTGGGATACATACTGTTGATGCTTCCTTCTTTCTATTCCAGAAGTGTTGGAGTTAGGGAGTGTCACACCCCTCTTGTCGTTCCCCTGGGCGCCTTGGGGATTCAATGGCAGGTCTAAATAGCCTGTTCATTGATGGGGGTGTGTTCCGACGCACGTATAGTGCTAGCTCGCTGTAAACAGGCGATTGACTGGCACGCCTTAGTTGCTTGTGGTTGAAACAGCGTTTTTATAAAGCAACTGAGATGGGGGTTTTTCCTCTTCCGGCGACCACATCCCATGACCTGGGTGGGTTGTCGACGGATCCTCGTTCATGTCTGGGGGATGATGACGGGATGGATCTGAACATATGTAGTGGGGTCTCACGCCCTTGGGGTGGGCCACCAGGCGCGGTTCGTCCCGACGTCTGGGTGGCGCCTTCTTTTCATGTTAAGATCAACACGCATATCTGCCCTTTTCCTGGGGCATGTCGGCGTGGTTAGGGCACGGGACTGGTTCTGGTCACGCTGGTCCAGATCAGTTGAACCCGTTGTCCGCCGGGGATGCAGATCTGCTGTTCTGGTACCCTGAGGGACTTGGGCTTTTTTCAGGGGGAAAAATGCCAGGTCGGTCTGGGTGTCACAGGGTTAAGCGCTATGGAGACCCTGGTTGGGTATGTTTTTTACTCAGCACTGTCGTCATGGCTTACAGCCATGCCATTCTGTACGCGCTCGATCTCGTCGGATCTCGGCCGCTACACAGGTTGGTCCTGGTTAGTACTTGGTTGGGAGACCGCCGGGGAATACCAGGTACGGTGTGCTTAGGGGCTGGTTCTCCATTGTTTTTCGCTCCTCTCTCACGCATGGCGAAGAGGGGCCTGTGGGGGTGGTTTTTTGACCTCCTCTGGTGACCCTGTGCTTCCCGTACCGCCAGGCCCGGTCCGAAGTGATGTTTGCGACCCGTAGGCCTGGGTTAACCCTTTTTGGAAACTGAAACACTTGTACTGCGGTATAGCCGGTGTATACCCGCAGGTGTGTTTTGGAGTTTTTTCTTGAGGGGTTATAGGAACAACCACCGCATTGGGTAACACCGAGGTGGTTGGTTCCCTGGTGTGTTGGAGCAGTGTCAACTCCCGGGTTCACCGGTTGAGGGTGCCCCTGCACGTTCATGACGTCTGCCAATCGTGTCAGCCTTCTCTGCCTCGACCCCTCTGGGTGGGGGTTGTTAAATGGAGGCTTGGTCATGCAACACCGCCAGCTTACGCTCCTTCCGCCGGGGCGGCTGTGTTCAGCTGTCCCCTCTGGCGCCTGTCTCGTCCGCAGTCTCCAGGCTAGGGTTAACAGCCTGTTGCCTGGTTTTTCCCCGGTGCGCTGCCTGCTTCCGTTGGTTAACCTTTTTTGTGTGCTTACGGCCATGCTGACTGCCTATTCTGCAGGGTCAGTGTGCCAGGCGGTGTACTATTGGGGGGACGGGGCCCGCTCGGCTTACTGGCCTGGTTGGTTCCGCCTGGGAATACCAGGTGCAGTAACTGAGGGGCCTTTGTCCGAATACGCTGGCGATGTGGGGGGCGGGGCACTACGTGCCCACCTGGTGGGGTCTTGATGCTGGCATCATGGACTTCTCCGGGCCCCCATTCCAGGGAGTCCAGTCCTTTTGGTGGGTCTGGGTCTTCCTTCGTGCTCCGCTGCTACGGCCTTGCCACGGGGTTGGGTTTGCCCTTGACCCCGTGATTCTGGGGGCAGTAACGAGGTTGTTCCTCCGTTCGTTCCCGGGTGGCATGCGGGTTGTGCGTGTGTGTAGTCGTGGGTCAAGCCACGGTCTGCTCACCCTGTGCGTTGAGTTGCTTGAGTGCCTCTTCGCACGGTCGGGTCCGTCGCCCTCCCGTGACGTCCCTAATAGGGGGGCTACCCTCCATTAGGGGGGGTCGGGGGGGCTCGGCCCTCCCTGTTCTGATGGTTTTGGGGGGCTGTCAGCGGGGTGTATTTGTCAGCCAAGTGGCTCCGCTTGGCCTCCCTTGTGCAGAAGGCGAAGCCAAGCTAAGCCACTAACGATACAGAACGTTAGGTTATGACTATAACCAAGTTCTGTTAGTTAGGGGCGATGCTTGGCTTCGGACGGCCGCTGCAGCCCTTGACCTCACCTTGTGGTGAAAGCTTGGGAAGGAGGAGAGCAGGTGACCACACACCTGCTTATGAAGGTAAGCTGATGAGGGGTGTGGTCAGACTAATACTGGTATTAGAGGTACATTTGTGGTTTATTCAGTACGCGTGCACGTACGCGAGATAGTGCAGAAGGCGAAGCCAAGCATCGCCCCTAACTAACAGAACTTGGTTATAGTCATAACCTAACGTTCTCAAGTTGTACCTTCCTCCGACGCACCCGTCACATTATTCGGGTGTACAGTACATAGATTGCTCTTCAAATAGTGTTCTTGTGAACCACAAGCCTTGCATTACAGTGTCTTGAAGGAAAATGTGATTGATGTAATCAGGCATGTAAGGGCGGGATATACAACATTTAACACTTAAACTGTACTATAAATATATGCAACTATATAAAAAGGTATGTAATGCTTACGCTTGTGTTGCCATATTCTATGGCTCATAAATAATATCTCACAGTAGAGTAGCTGTGTTTTAGGTGCAGGATAAAAGCACATATGAATACTGAATGAAATGGATATCCGCACACTGCATGGATCACAGCTCCCAACACTTTAATGAATACATTAAGCAACGTTTCAACCCAACAGGGTCAGGCAAAGTGATGAAGATCCTGTTGGGTTGAAACATTGCTTAATGTATTCATGTATTCCTTCCATATAAATCATATTTAGAACGCTTTAGAAGTTGTATTGATTGAACATAACATCGAAATGCTAAACACAATCAAAACAGCTTCTCCAGAATTGTTTGTTTTGTGACAAAACCAAAACAAGAGGCTAGATACAGTTAATTGTGTTTAGTGTCAGGGCCAGGTCATGTCTGTTGTAAGAGCTGGCCTGTGTTGTAAATACTCTTTGTGTATCAAGTTGCCACCAAGGTCCACATCCTACCGGCAGCTAAAAAAGCGTGAGTAGTAGATTTCATTACTGTTCTGTGCACAGTATTTAAAAATTTACTGCTGCTACATTTAGGAGTATGCTAGTATTTGACTGCCTTTCAATCCCTCTCCCGAATCCCAGCAGTTGGCCACAGTTGTCATTAGTAATTAGAGCTAGTAATAAGTGCATGCTGCGTTAGCGGTCACAGTCGAACAAAGACCAGGGAGCTTTCACGCACGCACGCACGCACGCACGCACACACACACACACACACACACACACACACACACACACACACACACACACACACACACACACACACACACACACACACACACACACACACACACACACACACACACACACACACACACACACACACACACACACACACACACACACACACACACACACACACACACACACACACACACAGCACAGAGGGAGGAGGAGTGAAAGTGTTGCATCCTCTGACCCGTTTCACGTTGCAGAAGATGAGGACGAGCAGAACCCAGAAGAACACGGCGATGACTCCCGTCCCGATGAGAATCACAATCTCAACGTTGGCCCTGTCGTTTGAACCTGGAGAGACAAATATATTGTAAACAATTTCAGAAAACATCAATATGACTCAAAGTAAAGCACATTTAAACACCAGCCCAGTGTATATTCAGGGTCTAACGTTTCAAATGTACTCGTTTAGTGTCGAACAGAACACTGGATTTTGTATTTGACTACCTTGCCCGAACACTCAAAAGTCATCCACTTTGTCACGGCTGTTTTGAGCCGTTGCCATTGTGTAGCGTGATGTGTGCCTGGTGCCAGTGTATGGCAGCCATTGAGCCTGCCCAAGGTTGGGTGCTACCAGTGGTGGTGAAGGAGGCAATTTCCCTAACCCTACGTTGTGAAGCACTTTGAGTCTGAGAAAAGGGCTATATAAATGTAATGAATTATTATTATTATTATTATTTTTTTTTTATATATATTTTTTATTATTGCAGAACAAAAATTATTAAAAGTCAGTACTCAACACATAATGCATAATGAAACGTTCAGTCAAGGTGGTTAAAATTACATGCAAGTACAGAAACAAGATAAACAAAAATAGTCCATAATAACATTTTGACCGTATACAGTGTATATCCAATAAATTACAATAGACCTATCTCAAACCCTGCCCCTCGTACAAACTTTGTTTGTACGAGGAAGTCAGAGGTAAGCGACAGCTGTGATTGGAGGATCAAGAAAAGAGGGCAGGGTTTTGAGACAGGTCCATTATATAAATTATATAAAATTATATAAATGTTAGTATAGAATATACCCCTAATACCTATTTTCTAAAACCCTACACACATATGCTCCAGCTCGAACCCCCCCCTCCCGGACCCCCCCTTGGATAGTACCTCCATTATCCCTCACTCCTAACCAGACACTACCATTATAAGCTAGCTTTTATTTTCTCCACCACTTCTACCCACATTGACATTTTGGATTCATTGAGACCCAGAATTCTTGCTGTAGATATTTCTTGATATATCACATCGAGATATGTAAGAAACCAAACTTTCCGGCACATTTTTTCCGGTTGAAACCAGCGTGATGCGATCAGCTTTTTAGCTACTGTGATACCCGATAAAACCAATCTCTTTAGCTGTGGATTCACTGCAAACTCAAAAACATCATTCAATAGTAATACCGAGGGGTGTACAGGTATATTCCAAGATACGAGTTTTGATAACTGTTGGGACACATCTTTCCAGAATGCCTTAACTGGTGGGCAGTCCCAATACATGTGTATAAATGTTCCTTCGTCCCCATTTGTACATTGGGAGCATTTGGAGTCTTGTTTAAGCCCCATTCTGCACAGTCTTATAGGAGTCAAGTATGTCCTGTGAATATAGTTCAGATTGATTTGTTGATGATCCGGGTTCCTTGATGTGAGTCGGACATTTGCCCAGGCTCCTTGCCAATCAAAGTCATTTTCCAGGTCTGGTATATCCCTCCTCCAGACAGTGTCTAGTTGAAGGGTTTCATACGAGGACGTTAGTAATTGATAATAAAAACCTGATACAAAACCTCCTAATGTTTCTTCTTCATAGAAAAATTTGTGGAATCTGTGGTGTTCAATTGGTATGAGTAATGGAACACCGTGAGACCTCAGACATAGTCGTAACTGTATATAAAAAAGCCATGTGGACTCGGTGAGGTTAAACTTTGTGCATATTTCGCCATAACTACAGAAGCCCTGGTTATTAAAAATATCCCCTAATGAGTGTATGCCTTGCTCTTCCCATATAGGGAATCTTATAGGGCGTTTTCCCATTAAGAGTGCATTGTTATTGAATATGGGAGTGTGATTATGCCATTCTTGAGGGTTAGGATATTTCTTTTGTGTTTCCCGCCATGTTCTGATTGCATGGGTAATTATGGGGCCAAATTCCCGCTCACAATGTTTGATTGAAAGTTTAGTGTGTGCTATGTCTTTCAGTCTCTGTGGGGCTACTATGTTTTCTTCCAATTCTCTCCAAGATACCAAAGCCTGGGGATCAAACCATATTTTCAATGGTCTTAATGTGAAAGCCTTAAAATATTGTAAAAAATCTGGAACTGCCATGCCACCGTCTGCTTTATTTCTCTGTGCGGTGGATCTTTTTATGCGAGGTGGTTTGTTATTCCAAATAAATTTGTATGTGGAGGATTGTAATCTTTTCCAGTATCCCTCTGGAGGAGGTAACGGTAGCATTGAGCTGATGAAATTGATTCTTGGTAACACATTCATCTTAACTATTGATACCCTTGCCTGTACTGAGTTTTTAAGTTTTGCCCACCTGTCCAGGTCGTCTTTGATTTTGTTCTGTATTTTTGTGTAATTGTGCTTCACCGTTTGTCTTATGGTGGGAAATATTTCCACACCCAAGCATCTAAAATGTTTAACCATGGGTATCGCACCTGGGATGGTTGTGTCTTTTTTTGCCCGGATGTTAAGAGGAAGGAAAGCCGACTTAGGCCAATTTATTTTAAATCCCGATAAATCACCAAAGTTCTCTATCAACTTGAGTAGATGCGGCAATGTGGTGTTGGGGTTTTGCATGAACAATATTACGTCGTCCGCATATAAACTAATTTTATGTTGTGTGCCCTTGATTACGATTGGTTCTATGTGTTGGGATTGTCTTATAAATTGTGCTAAAGGCTCTAATGATAGATCGAATAGTCCGGGACTAAGAGGGCAACCCTGTCTGGCTGAGCGTGATACCGGAAAGATTTCGGAGATGAATGTGCCTGTAGTAATCATGGCAGATGGGTCCTTGTATAGTACTTTAATCATATCAATGAATCCTTTTCCTAACCCCATCCTTTCTAATACTGCCCATAGAAACGACCATTCCAGCCTGTCAAATGCTTTCATAGCATCCAGGGATAGCATCGCCTTAGGTGTGGTGTCCTCATTGTCTGCATCTAGTACGTGCAGTATTCGCCTTATGTTATCATTGATCAGGCGACCTCTTATGAAGCCAGTTTGGTCCGGATGAACTAAAGACGTCATATGCTTTTGCAATCTGATGGCTAATATCTTAGAGTACAGTTTGACATCGGTTCCGAGAAGGCTTAAAGGTCGGTAACTACCGCACTCAGTGGGGTCTTTGTCTTTTTTGAGAAGGACTGAAATGAGTGCGATATTGTGGTTTTTATGGAAGCTCCCCTCCTTGACTGAGTATAAGATCATATTTAGTAATAAGGGTCCAAATATGTCCCAGCAAGAAAGGTACATTTCTGATGGGATACCGTCATTTCCCGGAGCCTTACCGTTTTTCATTCCGGATATGGCCTTCTTGAGTTCTTCTAGTGTGATCGGTGCTTCTAACTGTTTAGCGTCGTCCTCCGAAAGTTTAGGGAGAGTAATTTGATTAAGATATGTGTCTAATTTGATTTGATCAAAGGTCGTTTCTGAATTATACAAGTCGGAGTAGTATTATTATTATTATATGGATGATGATTATGGATGATAAGCGTTTTCACCAAACTATGTTGGACTCAGCACTTAAATCATAAAAATACTATAGTCAAACCGGCCGATGAGGAAACCTATTGGGCTCCGTGGTATAGTCTGGCCCGAGCAGACTATAATAATAATAACTTTCTATAGAAGAAGAAGACAACGGATGAGGGCCACCTAACGTTATATTTATTGATCCTGTTCTGATCCAAGACAGAAGCGAGAGTGTAGTACCTGCTGACAAAGGTAACGGCTATCTTACGAGTTTCAGGCGAGCAGCCGCGAGATTTGCGCATATGCGCACAAAACACTATATCTCACAATCTAGAAAACCAGTCTGGATTATTGTGAAACGGGGAGATTTTTTGCGTGGTATAGCGCACAAACGAAGGTATGTAGAAATAAACAGTTTTGTCCCTGTTGGAGTATAAATAGTGCCTATCAAATGAGCCATACTATTGTCTCCATAGCTATAATATAGAATATACGATGGGTCCGCAAACATCGTGAAAATGGTCAATAACGCTGGCGCCAGGGAGTAAAGATGGAAAAACAGCGTGGCAGTCAATGAGTTAATCAGAGCAGCATAACTGGTCCACACACCACTTTAACATAACCTTTAGCGGTCCATGGTTTGAGGGTTGAATGCTCCCAAGCACTGGAATACACAAACATCACATACTGTAGAATGCATACTTTTACTTTAGATACTTAAGTATATATATTGAATACTTCTCTACTTTTACTTAATTCCAATTTTTAAATAACTTTTACCAGAGTACTATTTCATCCGTGTATTTCTACTTTTACTTAAGTACTTAGTAAGGAACTGTGTACTTCTTCCACCACTGTCGGTAGGTTGTTCTACATCTGTCACCGAGCCAATTCCCCTTATGTTTACTGTGTTTGTTAGGTAAAGTATTTGTAATTCAAAACATTTTATCACAACTTTTTTGTTGTTGATTTGGTTCCAAATGTAAAGTGCCCTACAAATTAAATTTATTATTATTATTATTATTATTATTACAACTATTGGGGGCGCTGCTACAACCAAATTCACCTGGAGAGCCTCAGATGGTTCTTCTGCATCTGCATAATGAACTCATTTAGGATCCAGCAGTGAGTCGAACAGCCACTTACTTCCCGCAATCATTCATCACAAGAACCCTTCACTCCTTTGAATAATTCATGATGAATGTGGAATGAACCGAGCTCACGCCGACCGTGGAGAGCTCTGTTACAAATCAAGAGAGTCGTAGGTGGGAGGACAGTGGGAGAGGTTAGGACAGGACACATGCTCTGTATGCGCTGAGGGCTCTCGTGTGCGAGAGGATTCGAGAGGGGGAAAAGCAATCGAGAGTGGGTGAATGGACACAAATGTTAATGTGTGAGTGTGTGTGTGTGTGTTTGTGTGTGCGAGCATGTATGTTGTTTGTGCATGCGTGCGTGTGTGTGTGTGTGTGTGTGTGTGTGTGTGTGTGTGTGTGTGTGTGTGTGTGTGCGTGTGTGTGTGTGTGTTTGTTTATGCCAGTCTCACCAATGATTCGGGATGGCAGTTGAGGAGTGGATATACGTAGATACAATGTGTGTGTGTGTGTGTGTGTGTGTGTGTGTGTGTGTGTGTGTGTATGTGTGTGTGCAAGCATGTATTTTTTCATGTTGTGTGTGTGTGTGTTTGTTTGTGCCAGTCTCACCAATGATTCGGGATGGCAGTTGAGGAGTGGATATACGTAGATATAATGTGTGTGTGTGTGTGTGTGTGTGTGTGTGTGTGTGTGTGTGTGTGTGTGTGTGTGTGTGTGTGTGTGTGTGTGTGTGTGTGTGCCTTGCAGGCCTGTCTCACCGATGACCCTGACAGCAGCTGAGGAGTGGACGCAGCCTCTCTGGTTGCAGGCGGTGCAGGTATAGAGCCCGGCGTCCTCCTCTCTGACCCGCTGGATACTCAGAGTGCGGTTGGAGTTCTGCAGCTGGATACCTGCAGCACGGCGGTCAGGGCACAGCTGTCATTATTACTCATCCAGACACACACGCTCACCTACAGAGGTGGCCGATAAGTAGATTGTAGATTCTGAGGGTTAAGTAAAAAAAAAACTCCTAGATTAAACACCAGTGAAAACACAAGCTGCGGCTGAAACACAGTATAAAATGACACAAGTCTCCTTTCAAATCCTCCAGTTGAGGAACGCTCTGTGCTGCCACCACTGGTCGGTCGCCAATAAGGTCAGCACCTTGACCTGACAGGTTAACAGTGAGAGTAATGTGTTTTTATTGTCGACCAGTGGTGGCAGCACTGAGCGTTTGACGAGCTTTCCCAGAGAACCACAGAAGAAGGCGTCGTTACCAATTTGAAATGAGACTTGGGAAAGAAAAGCCTTTATTGAGACTCTTCCTGTTGATCCATTCGAGAAAAAAAAATGTGAACATGCAATAACTAGTTAGAATGAGTTTTTGACTTAACCCTCAGATGTGGCGGTTCTTTGTAGTATATGTATTATATACATACACAGCTCGTCAATAGAGCTAGGCGACAAAGTGTTACTAGTAACACATTACAGTAATGATGTTACTTTTCCCAGTAACAAGTAGTGTAATGAATTACTAGCCTACCGGTATTTCAATTTCAGATAGTCTAGCACCAGCGCAAGCAGCAAGCAATTAATGTATCAAAGGGATACATTTCCTTATTTTTTTTTTGCTAATTCATGAGAAGTGAATCAGCTAGTGTCCCAATAGCCCCTAACTGAGACAATTGTGCCACTATTGACAATTTGGATGGACGTTACAATAACATAACTTTTCCCAGTAAAAAAAACGTGTTACTCTATTGCTTTGATTTTGTTCAGACAAAAGATGACAAGAACATTGTTGTCAATCTGTAATCATTCAAACTACGTTGAAGGCTATTAGGTTATACATCTTATTCACTTATGTGCATGGAGGCAGGTACTGTAGCATTCCTAACCCTACTGGGTACACTCAATGTTTCAGAGTAAATCGTCTGCAATGTTTCATAGTTTTTGGAGTGCAAGTGCCCTTACTTTCCACTGTGAAAAATACGACCTCAAAATCACAAACGCTAGCCTACAACAGCACAAGATGTTTAAAAAGAGTGTCTTCCATCAATTTGAGCTGTGGTTTTGACCAAGCCTGTAGTAGTTATTATGCTGTAGGGGAAGAAGGCTGGTTTCCAGTTACCAGGCTTGCAAACTGTAGTCTGGAGACGTTGGGCTCTGTGCCTTGCTGGAGATCAAGGCAGCGTGCAGCACCTATATTGTATTTACATTACTTTTGTACTTTGTATTGTGCAGCACTTTGGTCAACTTTTGTTGTTATGTGCTATATAAATATATCTGACCCTGACCATGACACAGAGGTGCATAGGCGAAGTAGGTAAGAATGGAAGCAATTGTCAGTTCTTGGAAGTGTAGTGTAGTAAGAGTAGTGTAACAAATGACTGCTCTCAGAGATTAATAAGTAAAGTATTTGACGTTTGAAATGAGTGACGAGTAACAAGCAATATATAACTTTTTTTTAACAAGCCCAACAAGTCTCTCTCTCTCTTGTTCCCACTCTCTCACACACACATTATTTTATTAGAATCCACGGGGTCATGTATCACAGATACGTAGGATTAAAATGTTAACAGAGGTTCGCCATGCTTTTTAGGACACACAAACGCCCATCCATTTCGTGAATGTGAGACGATGGCCCCCGCTGACCCCGTTGCCAATCAGCCTACGACCTGTGTAACGCTCCTGTGTAACGCTCCTGTGTAACGTTCCTGTGTAACAACCCTGTGTAATGTGTCACTTCCCTCTCCCTCTCACACTTCCACTTTCTTTCCAAATTTTCCCCTCTCTCTCTCTCTCTCTCTCTCTCCCTCCCCTCTTCCTCCCACCATCCTCGGTATAAAAAGTCCCGTCACAGCTCTGGAACTCAATAAATCAATTTAACTAATTAATTTCTATCCATCCTGTTCAAAAGCCACACGTAGCCACACGTAGCCACTCCGATTGAACCCTGTAGCTTCGGCTGTCAAGCAGCCCCCATACTGACCTCCCCTCCCCTTTGGAAGTCAAGAGACACAGTCAGAGAGCTAATGAGCCGCGTCTGCCAGGGAAATGCTAGCTGCAGCATGTGTCCTGAACCACAGGGTTTCATGTGGGCGGGCGGGTGTGCGTGTGTGCGTGTGTGCGCGCATCGGGACGTGCGTGGTGGCGAGCTCATGCAAATGGGTTCCTGTGTCACTAGTTTGGTTTGACACGTTTGTTTGATGCTTGTTTGTTTGATGCTTGTTTGTGTACGTGTGTGTGTGTGTGTGTGTGTGTGTGTGTGTCTGTGTGCGGTTGTGTGTGTGTGCTTGCATGTGTTGCGCTTTAGCTTTCAGCGTCTGACTCGGTTCTCAATTTGTTCCTGTTTTTTTCCCACACCGTTGGTCGGAGAGTTCGGCCAATCAGCAACACCAGATGTCCACGTTATTCCATTTGCACCTAAAAAGGTTCACGACTAGGGATGCTCAATATTGGCTTTTTTACCGATACCGATATACCGATACCGATATATGCAGGGTTTCCCCCCACAAAAAACTGAATAATTTCAGGTAATTAATATTACATATATCTTGTCATGGAATTAACACAACATTATGCATACTTTTGACAATAAATAAAAACAGAATTTGTTCTTACTTGCTTGCCTGGGTAAATAAAGGTGAAATAAATGATTTATAACGGATACCGATAATTTCCGATATCACATTTTAATGCCAATATCGGCCGATAATATCGGACATCCCTATTTACGAC
This sequence comes from Notolepis coatsorum, assembly GCF_963971535.1. Taxonomy (NCBI): domain Eukaryota; kingdom Metazoa; phylum Chordata; class Actinopteri; order Aulopiformes; family Paralepididae; genus Notolepis; species Notolepis coatsorum. The sequence goes on from NC_140180.1 coordinate 22,080,828, forward strand.
GTCTATATTTATTTTCCGCAAACCGAAGTGCATGCCTCGATTACCAAGGAATGTTGGAGGATGGAAAATAAGTAATGTCACCTTTAGAAGGCTGCGGTAAACAACACATAACATCTGCCAGAAGAGGTTATTATCATCTGAAAAGATATTAACATGATGAGGGTTAGTGTTTCTCAAGCCATCTGCCGCCGTCATCCCCTCATGAAGACAGACAGTAGCACATCTTGCGAGCATCTAGTCCTGGCAGCTCTCAGAAGAGACGGAACACTGGGCGGAAAGCCCACATGCTTCATGAATCACCCTGTCAATCATATATGTGTGTGTGTGTGCTCTTGTACTTCTATCCCTGTGAGGACAACATGGTAAATGGACTGCATTCATATAGCACTTTTTAATCCAATATCGCTTTACAACGTATGCCTCACATTCACACACTGACAGTAGAGGTGACCATGCAAGGCTTCGACATGTTGACATAGAGGAGGAGCCGGAATCTAACCGGGAACCTTCTGATTACCAGGCGACCGCTCTATCCCCTGAGCCACTGTCACCTCCCATGTCCCCACAGGGATAGAAAGATGAGCAAAATACTTTGTTTCTTAGTTTAGAGCCTCAGTATTAAAAGGAGGGCGTTTTAGGGTTAGGAGTTAGGTTTAGATTCAGATTTCTTAGGGTAAAAGTTAGCGTTAGGCATGTTGTGTATGTATGTAGTGTATCTGTAGTGCATGTAGAGGGTTAAGGTTAAGGATGAGGACGGGACATGCAAAGACTTATTTAGGGCCAGGAGCTGAAATTAAAAAAGGGGCCCCTGAAGATGGCGTGGATGGAAACTCCATACAGTATCTTTGATTTGATATAGAACATCTTCATACAGTATGTTGATTTGATATAGAACATCTTCATACAGTATGTTGATTTGATATAGAACATCTTCATACAGTATGTTTGATTTGATATAGAACATCTTCATACAGTATGTTTGATTGATATAGAACATCTTCATACAGTATGTTTGATTTGATATAGAACATCTTCATACAGTATGTTTGATTTGATATATAAACTCTCCATACAGTAGGTTTGATTTGATATAGAACTCAAAAAGGTTGAGGTTGCTCTTGTTGCAACAATGTGTGTTAAAACATTTTAAATGTTTTAAATGATGATCTTCCGTACACAGGCGGAGGAGGTATTTTCCCTTTCTGCATCATGCCCTCGCTCTACCTACAGTAGGTGCCACCCCTCACCTAAACCAAGCGGAGTAAAGCCAGAGAGCACATCTTTCACGGGAATCGCATGCTGTGTGATAGGACAACTCCAGGCAATGCCTGCACCTGACAGTGTGTGTGTGTGTGTGCGTGCGTGCGTGCGTGCGTGCGTGCGTGCGTGTGTGTGTGTGTGTGTGTGTGTGTGTGTGTGTGTGTGTGTGTGTGTGTGTGTGTGTGTGTGTGTGATATAATGTGTGTGCTCGTGCTCGTCACCTGTGTAGGTGGGTTTGTATACCTGACATTTGGTGGAGAGGCTGGTTGTCTTTGAACCAGGAGAGCTGGGGGCAGAGGTCTGCCCTCCAACATCACATTCCATCTGCAAAGACTCCGTCACATTCACAGTCTGGTTGGTCGGGCTACGTTTATACTGTGGTGCCTCCAGGGCTGGAGAGAGAGAGAGGAGAGAGAGAGAGAGAGAGAGAGAGAGAGAGAGAGAGAGAGAGAGAGAGAGAGAGAGAGAGAGAGAGAGAGAGAGAGAGAGAGAGAGAGAGAGAGAGAGAGAGAGAGAGAGAGAGAGAGAGAGAGAGAGAGAGAGAGAGAGAAACAAGCAAGTCATCAACGGCTTCTCCGTGACTGTGTGTCGTGAACACCGAGCGATTTACACGGTTTCATCAAATATTAACTGAGACTAGAGTGTCTATTTACTGTTGACTCTAAAATAGATGATGAAAGGCCAAGAGTTGAAAAATCCCATTAATCTGCCAGGTCCACCTCGGACGCAGGGTTAGGAATGAATATGAATGGAGTTGTTTGTGGCCGGGGGCGTTTCGAGACATTTGTGTCGATGCAGCAGCAGCAGCAGCAGTGGCAATTATTCCAGGAGGAGAATGATTAGGAGGAGGAGGAGGAGGAGGAGGAGTGGGGGGCTGGGATACCTTAGAACACCAAACTAACTACCCAACTTGTTTTTGTTTCCGTAGTCGTGGTAAGAATTCCAATGTACAGTATTAGTTTCGAGCAGCAGCAGTGGCAGGTATTCCATCCTCATACTGCTTTCGCACGTTGCCGTTCGTGGAGATGTTGTGTAAAATGCTGACGCCTCCGGCATCTATCTCTCGCCTACTTCCAGGTGTGTTGCTTTTTTTTTAAAGTCAACTCCACGGGGCTGTGGCCTCCCGTGGTTATAACTCGGAGGATACCAACCGGGTTCGCGAGCCGGCGGGTCAAACGCATCTCTTCATCATCATCATCATCATCATCATCATCATCATCATCATCATCATCATCATCAAATCAAATGTATTTGTATAGCCCGCAATCACAACTAATTGCCCCCATGGGCTTCACAGATCAAGAAGAAGCATCACAATAGATTCAGAAAGAAAATAAACCCGTCATAAAATCCACATTTTTAACGCCCCCAGACTTTCCCCGATGAAGATAAGGAACGACCCCCTAAAACCTAGCAGTAGGAAAAAGAAACACCACAGGCGCCGTGGAGGTGGGGAGAAGAAGCCTCAGAGGGGCTGTTCAAAGGGGATCCGCCATCAGGAGAATATCAGTGATATTATATTGTTGCTATGGATGATGATGATGGAGAACAGAACAAGTGAATAATTGGTATGTGTATGTATATATACATCATGAGACTGTATGTAATGTATACGATGTGAGAAGAGGCTGTATGTACTGTATACGATGTGTAAGAAGAGACTGTATTGTGTTCAGAGCAAGGTGCTGTGGGCGAACGTACCTCAGCAGCAGCAATGTACTTTTCAAGGTACAAGGTGAACCTCATCCACGAATAGGGCAACGCAGGCTGTCAAAGAACGTATGTTCTTTAGCGAGGACATTGCCAGCGCGTCGCTTTTGTGTGATACTAGCCGATGATTCTCTCTCTCTCTAGATATTTCATCCCACAAGCTTCTCTGAACATAAGTTGGAATTGATCTTAGACATCTAATTAACTATTCTCATTCATCACGCCTACCTCTGAGGGCCGGAGAGAAAGGACGCAATGTTCTGGAGCATTCAGGTGGAGATGTGTAAGAGGAGTATCTCTCTCTCTCTCTCTCTCTCTCTCTCTCTCTCTCTCTCTCTCTCTCTCTCTCTCTCTCTCTCTCTCTCTCTCTCTCTCTCTCTCTCTCTCTCTCTCTCTCTCTCTCTCTCCCCCTCCCCCCCTCTCTCCCTCCCCCTCTCTCTCTCTCTCTCTCTCTCTCACCTTTGACCGAGATGTATTTGAACAGGCACTGTTTCTCTCCGCTCCGCCGGTTCTGCGCCTCGCACACGTAGTGGCCCTCGTCCTGGAGCCCGACCGAGGCCACGGTGACCTCCAGCACCCAGCTGTTGGAGGGCTCCCGGAAGGAGAGCCGGCCGCCCAGCGCGTCCGCGTACAGGTGCACGCTGCGGCAGTCCAGCTCCCGGGGCTTGCCCCTCTCGTCCTGCAGGGCCTGGGGGTCCAGCCGGTACCACTGCAGCTGCTCGTAGGTGTAGTTGTCGGCGCTGCAGCTCAGGGACACCTTCTCCTGCTCCAGGGGCTCTTCGGACGGCTGCACCTCCACGCTGAAGCCCTCGGGTATGGCTGTGAGGAGGAGGAGGAGGAGGAGAAGAAGCCTTTATTTGTCAAGGCAGATTTTTAACACACACACACATGCGATGGGGGCGGCCCACAGCAACACACACACACACACACACACACACACACACACACACACACACACACACACACACACACACACACACACACACACACACACACACACACACACACACACACACACACACACACACACACACACACACACACACACACACACACACACACACACACACACACACACACACACACACACACACCAGAGTCGCTGATGAAATGTTCTCTGCACTTCCCATCCCGTCGTCCTTCCCCCCAAGGGCAGCCGGAGCAGACAAGGAGTGCAGCGTGCGCCGCCCCCCGGGAACAATCCCAAGTGCTCCTGTCCGTCTCCGTCAGGGAGGCGACAGCGTTAGTGATCTGTTGTGCATGTTTTTCCATTGGGTTTATCTTATCGGGAAGGGAAACCCTTGCGAGCACAGAGGGGAGAACATGCAAACTCCACACAGAAAGGCCCGGGAGACACCCCACCTGGGTAATAACTGGCAACACGGCAACCTGGTCCCCCAAGCGAGAATCGAACCCAGGACCTTCTAGCTGTGTGGCGACAGTGTTAACCACTACACCAGTTGCCGCCTAAGGAGAAGGAGGAAGAGGAGTGGCGGGCTGGGATACCTTAGAACACTAAACTACCCAACTTGTTTTTGTTTCCGTAGTGTATTCGTGGTAAGAATTCCAATGCACAGTATGTCTATACTGCCCTACAAGGGCAAACATTGGATAAAAGCGTCAGCTAAATGTAAATGTGAACAGCAGTAACTGTGTTAAACTTCCAGATGAATTGAATAATAATGTGTATTGTCACAGAGCGGCTTTAGCCTGCCTGGTAAAAGTGTGCCTGTCCCTTTATGGCTGTGTCAATGTGTTTTTTTCCACCAAACTGCTTAATAAACCACTGAATATGGCTTAATAAACCACTGTATATGGCTTAATGGCATCTACTGTATACACCTTTACCCTCGTTGAGAATGCAGCTGAGGATCTATGAACATGCAAACGGCATCATACTCACTGGTGACATAGAAGTAGACGAGTCTCTCATCCTTGCCCACTTTGTTCTGGGCAGAGCATTTGTACATGACCGAGACGCTGGCGTTGACGATATGAAGTCTGCTCACTATCTGTACGGACACAGAACAAATCACGTTATACATATTTTATTCAACTCCACCTTCTAGAGGAACGTGCCAACATCAAGGGTAAACATGAGACACATACCGCCTTCTCCAGAGTCAAGACAGGTCAATAGATACCGAATTCCTCTCTGTGTGTTCAATATAAACGGCCACAAGCTAACGGACCACTAGCTAAAACTCTGGGAGAGGTGTTTTTGGCCAACTAACTAGTCTGTATCCGTTTCCATTTATTTGTGCTAAGCTAGGCTAGCTTGCAGCCGGATAGCTTTCTACTTTGCATACTGTAAGTGCATTTCCCATCATTTTGGCGTGTTTAAGACTCAATCTTGTTTTTTTTACCATATAAATGTGGAGTATTCACATAATATATTATTGGAAGAGTTTGATCTGATCTCAACATAAAAAGGAAACGTTGCAGTCACAAAATACAGCAAATACCATTAGAAACTCACATTTAGAGGTTTGTCTAGTAGTCCTCATGTCAAGAGTTCACTTGACTCTCAATCAACTAGAGAATAAAATCCTGTTTATGTTTGGATCACTGATTGGACCTTTAAAACATTGCATAAAAAAATAGCGTAAATGACATGCTACTCTCCTGCCATTCCCGGTGACAGTTGACATGACTACATGTTTTTTGCTGACATGCCTGCCCCCCCCAGACAGCAAGAGCTGACCTCCCAGATGTGACCGAAGAAAGTGTGTGTGTGCTTGGTGTGTGTATATGTGTGTATGTGTGTGTGTGTGTGTGCTTGGTGTGTGTATGTGTGTGTGTGTGTGTGTGTGTGTGTGTGTGTGTGTGTGTGTGTGTGTGTGTGTGTGTGTGTGTGTGTGTGTGTGTGTGTGTGCGTGTGTGTGTGCGTGTGTGTGTGTGTGTGTGTGTGTGTGTGTGCTTGGTGTGTGTATGTGTGCGTATGTGTGTGTGTGCGCTTCGTGTGTATGTGTGTGTGTGTATGTGTGTTAGTGTGTATGTATGTGTGTGTGTCTGTGTGTATGTTCATGTGTGTGTATGTGTGTGTATGTGTGTGTGTGTGTGTGTGTGTGTGTGTGTGTGTGTGTGTGTGTGTGTGTGTGTGTGTGTGTGTGTGTGTGTGTGTGTGTGTGTGTGTGTGTGTGTGTGTGTGTGTGTGTGTGTGTGTGTGTGTGTGTGTGTGTCTGTGTCTGGATGTGTGTGTGTGTATGTGTGTGTCTGGATGTATGTGTGTGTATGTGTGTGTCTGGATGTGTGTGTATGTGTGTGTCTGGAATGGATGTGTGTATGTGTGTGTCTGGATGTGTGTATCTGTGTGTGTGTGTATGTGTGTGTCTGGATGTGTGTGTATGTGTGTGTCTGGATGTGTGTATGTGTGTGTCTGGATGCGTGTGTCTGTATGTGTGTATGTGTGTGTCTGGATGTGTGTGTCTGTATGTGTGTGTCTGGATGTGTGTATGTGTCTGGATGTGTGTGTCTGTATGTGTGTATGTGTGTGTCTGGATGTGTGTGTCTGTATGTGTAAGCATGTTTATACCCAGTCCTCACAGGAAGTGTGCACAGGAAGAGCGTTCTAAATATTTCTACTGTGGAAATGGCCTTGATTGACACATTTTGTCACAGAGCTTAGGATTTGGGACACTTACATAAAAGTAGAACAGTTCACGGGTAGGGGGTACTTACATAAATGTATTTTCTAGGTTAAGGGCTGATCTATCCAATATTCCTTTAAATGTTATTAGCAGATCAACCTACTTCAAATGCAAGAATGTCTTATGAAAGCTGCAAGGCCAATGTTTTCAGTAAATAATTATGCAACTTTTGTAAGTATTATTTTAAGCAGAAATGTACGTTTTGTCTGGCTCTCTTACATGTTCTTGTTTATCTGAATGTTTTTCTTAGTGTCGGCGTGGAATATAATGTACACATTATTGAGACACTCCCACAGAAGAATCATCCCATATGGAAAATGATTACATGAAACATAGAGTTGCTGCCTTCAGAATGGTCTCTCAGAAACAAACAGTATACTGTAGTTTCTGCCTACCTCACTAATTTCATCCATGTTGTTTATACTATCACATGTTTCCCACCCATATATGGCAGATTCTCTCATAAGAATGTTATATGTTGGGGGCGACAGTGGCTCGGGAGGTAGAGCAGTCGCCTGGTAATCTGGAGGTTCCCGGTTCGATTCCCGCTCCGCGTGTCGAAGTGTCCTAGAGCAAGACACTTAACCCCTAATTGCTCCCGATGAGCAGGTTGGCACCTTGCATGGTTGCCTCCACCGTCCGGTGTGTGAGTGAATGGGTAATATTTGAGGAACAAATTGTAGAGATGGCCGATATTGGCATTCAAATGTAATTTATGTAATGTAAATGTATTTTTTTTTTTTTACATTTTATTTAACCTTTATTTACCCAGGCAAGCAAGTAAGAACTAATTATTATATACAAAAGCAGCCTGACCAAAAAGCTAAATCAAGTAAATAAAATGAAAAATTACAGTAGCAATAGTATACAAGGAGAATTACAATAAATAAGGGAGAGAGAAGGAAATAGAGAGAGGAAAAAGGAGAAAGGGAGAGTTAGAACCAGAGGGAGAGAGAAGAAAAGGGGAGATGCACAGATAATGTTAGAATGCCTTGTTGAATGCATCCAGTGAAATAAAATCAGTGCATACTTCTATTTTCAAAAGTATGCATAATGTTGTGTTAATTCCACGACAAGAGATATGTGATGTTAGTTACCTGAAATGATTTAGTTTTAGTTTTAGTTACCCACCAGCATATATCAGTTGATATCGGTATCGGAAATTAAGAGTTGGACAATATCGGTATATCGGATATCGGTAAAAATGCCAATATCGAACATCCCTAACAAATAGTAAAGCGCTTTGGATAAAAGCCACTATATAAATGCACCATTTTCCATTTATATGTGGACTCAGACCATAATATAGGCCTACAAATCTTCATTATAATAAGAAAAAAATACATATTTTCCCTGTATTGTCCCACATCAGTGCACACAGAATGGAACGTTATCTATTCAAGATCATTGTTGTCAGAACTGTTTGAATACTCTGACGTTAGCAGAGTATGACGCGGAGCAAGAGCCAAGAACAAACACATGTCCTTGGGCTGATCACATGGTACATGCTACCAGGACACATATTCAGGTATCATCACACAGGTATCAACTCTTATGAATACAATCATGTGATACCGGTCATGGAAATTCTAATTATATGAACACAAAGCCATGACTGAACAACAGCTTTATAGATTATACCTTAAATGATTGTGTATATTGTATTGTGTGAGATGATGACTGAATAAACTACTACTACAACTACTACTACTACTACATACAAACACAAAGCCATGACTGAACAACAGCTTTCTAGATTATATGAACATAAAGCCATGACTGTTGCTATTGCATGCACTCATCTGTGTTTCACTACACACTTGAGTGCATGCTTACCAACTGCTAGTCTGCAACACTACTAGACATCTAAGAAGGGAGATCCCCCCTTGAATGGCCCTTCTAAGGTTTCTCTCCTCCACACTGCCTGTGGAGCTTTTTTCCCTATTGTTAGGTTTTAGTGAGTTTTTCCTTACCTTCGCGTGGGGAAGTCTGGGAGTGCTTGCATTCTTATTTTTTTTTTTTTTTTGTATTTTAATTTTTTTTAATTTTTTGCATTCATCTAAAAATGTTTGGACCTTATGGTGTTCTTGTTCTGTTCTTGACTTATTGTTATGTTTTCTTCTTTACTTATTTAAAGAAGACCTGTACGGCCCATGGGGACATTAACGTGTGTTGTCGGGCCTTATAAATAAATTTGATTTGATTTGATTTGATTTGACTGAGCAACAGCTTTCTAGATTATATGAACACAAAGCCATGACTGAACAACAGCTTTCTATCTAGATTATATGAACACAAAGCCATGACTGAACAACAGTGTAATATATTAGAGAGAGGGGGCCTGGTAAGAGTCCAACCTTCTGCCGTTTGTCCACCACCTCGGCGGATGTCTCTGTAGCTTCGACTTGGTTCCCGGCCTGGTTATCTGGTTGAATGGGCTGCCAGTTCTGACAGTCGGCCAGCCTGTCACTCCGGCCTTTCCTGTCTCTGCGGACTCTGGAGGGAAAAACACAGACACGGGCCCCAGACGTCACCCCTCATTCAAATGCATAGGAGAGAGAACTGGGGAGAATACAAACCCCCATCAAACTAGACATCTCCTGTGTGTGTGTGTGTGTGTGTGTGTGTGTGTGTGTGTGTGTGTGTGTGTGTGTGTGTGTGTGTGTGTGTGTGTGTGTGTGTGTGTGTGTGTGTGTGTGTGTGTGTGTGTGTGTGTGTGTGTGTGTGTGTGTGTGTGTGTGTGTGTGTGTGTGTGTGTGTGTGTGTGTGTGTGTGTGTGTGTGTGTGTGTGTGTGTGTGTGTGTGTGTGTGTGTGTGTGTTTCTTTGAGATTATGTTCTCTTGGATCTTCTGAACGCTACGGTATATTGCATTTTCAACCCTTAAGGCTGTTGTTTTAAAGCGTCCTGGCAAGTAATGGAATGTGAGATTAGTTTCAAGAGAGTGAAAATGCGTTGCGTGAACAAGTATCGCCAGACCAATGAGACAGTAAATCCAATTTAGTTTAGCCTGTTCTCGTGAAAACAAGGCTAATCTCTATTCTACTGGAGCAGAAAACAATCAAGACCTACTTTCATCCCGCTAACAGCCTGCCAGTGACGTGTGCGTGAAGCAGAATGGCAGTCATGTTTGAAATGGTACTTCCTCTGACTAGTCTTTCTCTAAACATGTGAGTGATTATATGTATATGTTGTGTCTGTCCACTATGTTTGTTAATTTGTTATCCCCCCCCCCCCCCCCTTATGTAAAGCGACCTTGGGTCCTCTGAAAGGCGCTATATAAAACGAAGTATTATTATTATTATTAGTGCTACATTCTAGCCCCCTTCTCTCTCTGTTATTATCTGTTGTAATTAGGGGTGTAACGGTACGCAGAAGTCACGGTTCGGTACGTACCTCGGTATTGGGGTCACGGTTCGGTACGAGTTCGGTACAACAGGAAAATAATATTTATAATTATTATTATATATTTATAATAATTATTATTTCTATTAAGTTATACTTAGTTCCCCATAGGCTTGCCGTGGTAGTCAGTGATACCGGTGTCATTCTGTGTTCAGGCATCCACTGAGTAAATTAATTGCCTACTGCCCCCTTAACTTAACTATGCTTGTTAAGTTTCACTTTCACTTTCACTTCACGTGAAGCCGAGACAGAAGACTCGAGAGAAGAGATGACATGTTACACAACAATGGCAGAGGATTTATCAATATTTTGGATTTAAACACTGTAGCGGCTCAACTGGAGAGGAGCTCAGATGATCAGTCCGGAAAAGTATGTACAGTAGTGCTTGTGTGAAAGTTGGCGTGTGTGTGTGTCTCTTTCCATTGGTTAACATTATTGGGCGAACAAAAAAAACGAAAGAAAACTGTAAAATTGTAATGACCCTGCTGTGTTACAAACATATAATTCATTCATGGTTTTGTTTCAGGGACACCTGTAGTAAACGGGAGGGGAAGGGAGGTGAGGAGGGGAGAAACAGCCCAGTGCAGAGTGTCAGTGCACGTTGTTAATTTGTGCTGTCCACTTGTCATCATGCCTTTACAAGCTTCAATGTTTTATTCATCATCTAAATTTGGCAATACAAGCTTAATATTCAACGTTAAAGATCAATGTAAGCCAGTGTAAAGTAAAGTAAAGATATTGAGCATAGATTTGTAAAATGTGCAACCCTAGTTTCACCTAGTGACATATTCGCCGTATGGCTGGATGTACCGAACCATGACGTCCGTACCGTGAAGTCGCGGGACGAATACACGTACCGTTACACCCCTAGTTGTAATATTTCATTATCATTTCATTATTAAGTGTAACCAAGATTTCCCACTTTACCGGAGGAGTTTTTGTGTGTGTGTGTGTGTGTGTGTGTGTGTGTGTGTGTGTGTGTGTGTGTGTGTGTGTGTGTGTGTGTGTGTGTGTGTGCGTGTGCGTGCGTGCGTGCGTGCGTGTGTGTGTGTGTTATCCCCTACCCCATGGGGAAGTGGTCTGGATGCCTCTGTCTTTCCTGTGTGTACTGCTTAGGGGACCAACTAAGGATATAAGTAGACAACGGTATCCTCAGTGCACACATCATCCACGCCCCCACGGAAAGGTCAAGAAAACAGCAATAACTTCTCGAATTAGGCCTGCGAGGAAGAGGCACCGAGATAGATGATTGTATGCTTAGAGAGATATTACATACGGTCAGAGAAGTGGCGGCCATAATGCCACTGGCTTATAGTGAAGTAGCCATGAAAATTGAGAATACATTATAGCATCATGGGGTTCATTCAGGATGGAGTGGGATTGCCAAGCTCAAGGCTATTCTAGAAAATCACTCTTTGTGTGTGTGCGTGTGTGTGTGTGTGCGTGCGTGTGTGTGTGTGTTTGTGTGTGTGTGTGTGTGTGCGCGCACTGTTAATGTTTCTGAGGAGATCATCTCTGACCCCACCATCTCCGTGAAGGCCACCATTGACATCTGTGGAACGTGGCATGAACCACTTACCAATGCCCGTGGCCATGGTAAATGGCTGCTTTTTTATATAGCGCTTTTATCCAAAGCGCTTTACAATTTGTTACTCACATTTTACCCATTCACTCACACATTCACACACCGACGGCGGAGGCAACCATGCAAGGTGCCAACCTGCTCATCGGGAGCAATTAGGGGTTAAGTGTCTTTCTCCTGGTGGCTCTCAATGGAGCGAGCAGCCTGTCAGGGAACCTCTCTCCTAGCCCTTTTGAATAGCCCTGTCAAGATAAACAAGTCATTATATGAAGGGAATTTTATAGTACATAGCTCCTTGAAGGTATGGAAACAGATTAAAACATACTTGAAAGCTCCAAATATGTATACAGACACTCCAATCTGTAATAACCATGCCTTTAAGCCATCCACTATGGACCAAGGGTTTGCTCAGTGGAAGGCGAAGGGTATAGGGAGCTTGAAGGACTTGTATCAAGAGGGCCAGTTCCTATCATTCGAGCAACTGAAGGTCAAACACGATTTACCGTCAACACATTTTTTCCGCTATCTACAGATACGGAACTTCGTAAGGACTCATGTAGATACATGGTCAGACATTCCTCAGCATCAAGCACTGGAAAATATAATTAATGTTAGACCAGGTAGTAAAGGGGCGGTGACAATTGTCTGAAGGTATAATCTCTGTGGTGTCTTGGCTTTTGGCCTTTTTCTAATGATATATAAAATGAAATATAAGTTCAAAAGGTCACTCATATTACAGTAATGTCTGAACTGAAGGTATAGTCGCTGTTGTGTCTTGGCTTTTGGCCTTTTTCTAATGCTCTGTTTTTTATTTATTTTTTTTGGTCTCTTTTTTTTTATTTATTTCCCAGCAAAAATCTAGCTTATTTAACTATCCTTTTTATATGTATGTATGGACCCGCCAAAAGAAAGAGAAAGTTTTATTCTTACTTTGAATATTTTTTGTTATATGCCGCTGGACAATTGTTTTTGAACAAGAAAAAAATAAGATTGCATGTGTGCATCAATATGGAATGTAACTAAAGTAATGTGCAATAAAAATACTTGAAATAAAAAAAAGTTTCTTTCTCAAGGACACATCGTCACGCTGCCCGGGAGGAGGGGGAATCGAACCAGGAACCTCCGGATTGCCAGACGACTGCTCTACCTCCCGAGCCACTGTCATCTCATGTCGACACAACAACAACGCCAACGTCAACACTGGACTGAGCTTAAACTGCAAGGGAAGCTTGCTTGTCTCCCTGCCGCTGACCACTCTGTCTCGCATGCAGTTAAAAAAGTGTTATTAGGGCGGCTAAGTGGCGCAGTGGGCAAGGCGCTCGCCACTAACGCAGGATATGCTGGGTTCGAGCCCAGCTCTCTGCATTGCTACCAGCTTGGCTGGTCGTTCATACTAACACAATTGGCAGTGTTAGGGGTGGGAAAGCTGGTGGGTGGGGATTGGACGTTGTGGACAGCGACTCCTACAGGTCGGTTGGTGCGCCTGTACAGCAGAATCAGGAAGCATCGGGGGCAGCGTGAGCCTCCCACGCGTTACTTCTCGCCACTGAGAGATCACGCTGTACAGGTGAAAAGATGCGACAGCTGCCTCCTCGTGTACCGGAGGGGACACGTGATGCAAGGCTTGGTCCTCACTGCAGCCGACCAGTGGGAGGCATAGTCTAGCAACGTTCGAGACAGGGGAGGGGAGAATTGAAGGGAGAATTGGCGAGACGAAATTGGGATAGGAGAAAAATAGAAAAAATAAGGAGAAAAAGTGGATCAAAACAAAAGAAAAAAAATTGCTATTGATGAGAGCATCATCTTCACTTTAAAAGCTAGGCTACAGGTTTTACCATCGAAGCTCAACCTTTCCATCTGGCTCCCTGGCAGTCATAGCCCACACTGCATACACATTACACCATTGTCACGAACAGACAACAGAAACCGTGTCTCACATCCTCAATGGTTGTCATGCATACAAAGGGCTCTACATTTGTAGGCATGATAGGATCGTGGATCTGATTGCAGACAGTGTCAGTTCCACACTCGGGTCACCTGCAACAGTGCTGTATAAGCACACCAGTGTGAAGCCATGTATGTTCAATCTGTGTAGTGACAATTCACTGTTCTCTGATATTTCAGCAAACACCCCCGATGTTGTTGTTGTTAATGAGAATAACAGAGAGGTTCTCATTCTAGAAGTTGGTTGTACGTTTGACTACAGTCTAGAAGAAGCCTTTACAACCAAAATGTTGAAGTATCAACTGTTAAAGCATACCATATCACAACTTTTAGTCTTCATATTTGGAAGCCTGGGTCATGTTCATAAGTTCCACAGAGTGGTCAAGGCTGCAAGGAGGATCACTGGAGCTAGCCTCCCAGATATCTCCACAGTCTTCACCTCCCGCTGCCTACGTCGTGTGAATAACATCTTACAGGACCAGTACCACCCAGCACACCATCTTTTTCAACTGCTGCCCTCTGGTCGAAGGTATAGATCCATCCAGTCCGGAACTAGCAGACTGACCAACAGCCTCTATCCACGGGCTCAACGATCAACATCAACTTGCCGCCCCGCACCCCCCCCGTCCCCCCACCCCCCGTCCCCAACCCCAGTGACATAACTCCCACTTCTCCATTACAACAATAACTGTAAACCGGACTTGCATTGCTGCACTATACACTATTTCATCCATTGCAAGTCAACGCCCCCCCCCCCCTCCATCCATTAACTCACTGGACTATCACTGTAATATTTATTTATTTGCACTAGCACTATTGCACTTGGGCATTGATGGTATTGATGGTATATTATTATTATTGAGGACATTGGGACATTGATACTATATTATTATATTATTATTATTATTATTGTTACGAAGGATCAGATTAAACCGAATATATATATTTATTTATTGATATATATTGCATAGTATTTGTATATCGTTTGATATCCCCTGTATATTCCTTGTACATATACACGGAATATCCCTTTAGCCCAGACCATAATAGTTCATTCTCCTATTGGACAGCGGTCCACCGGCGCCAGGGACCGGCCTCCGGAGCCAGGTTCAAAGTCACCGTCAAGATGTGTCTGGACATGCCCGCCCTTGCCCAGGGATACGCGACAGAAATGAGAGTGGAACTAGTTTGTGCACCGTGCGTATAAATACGGCGCAGGTGAATGTAGAAGCCCCTTAGCCCCTTACCTCCGTACCCTTCGTCCTTAGTATGTTACCGATAAGTTGAAGCCTCACCCACGATACAACGTGCGGTGAAGTATGGCCTGTTTGGCCTCAGAATAGAGCATCGAGACCGCGTGCGAATTAATAACTGAATTGTCAGAGTTTGGCGCTATACCGTCGAGTGCGACATATTCCTATTAAGTCTTTAATAGTCTATTTGTGTATAGTGTATCGTGCGGTTAGAATTCTACAGTGACCAGCATCTCCAACGCTTTCTCGTATTAGCTAGAGTTCTTATCCAGGCTGGGCCGACCGCATGGCGCTTTCACCCGAGGAGACCTAGGCGAGAACCGTATGGACATGTACACTGGATTAATCTACCCGACGACTACATAGCCCTTTGCGGCTGGAATATATTTGCTTTGGTCCTGTGATTTATGGAGCGGATAATCGCCGACGCCTGCACGTGTTGGATTTACCCCGAGAGGAGTCAAGTCGAGTCGGCGCCCAGAGAGCCTGAGGCCGACTAGCTTTCTTCCCTGTGGAGCTACAGTCTACAAGAGAACCAAGCTG
Source organism: Notolepis coatsorum (assembly GCF_963971535.1). Taxonomy (NCBI): domain Eukaryota; kingdom Metazoa; phylum Chordata; class Actinopteri; order Aulopiformes; family Paralepididae; genus Notolepis; species Notolepis coatsorum. The sequence continues at coordinate 22,096,173 of NC_140180.1, forward strand.
TATTCGTCTGTGGATCAAGAGGCTACTGCACCGGCTTCTGTACCTGAAGTCTCCCTAGTCATCGTTGACCAGACGTCCTACTACCGACAGATCTTCTACCCCCCTTGCTGGCTTACAACCAGTGGGAACCCCTTCCAGTATCTTCCGCTATATTACTAGTGCACCATAGATATAATTCCCTAAGATTCAGGTTGTATAATTACCTCCTGCGTAACCAGAGAATGGACATTCAATATTGATTTGCCTACGCATACTCCTTTGCCTTACAAGTGCATTCAAAGAATAATGTAAAGTATCCTATGTACCTTTTGCTCCATTAAATACTTGATTAATACCTTTGACTGGAACCGATTTCATTGTGGGAAGTGTTCATCATATTCATATATCGTGTACTGTATGGCCAGTAATTAAAGTACATAAAGCGGTAGTGGTTTAATGATACCATACTTATCAATACAGTCAGGGAATTGTACCCCTCAGTTACAATTATTATTATTATTATTATTATTATTATTATTATTATTATTGACATTATTATTTTGCACATGCTATATTTTATGTTTGTATGCCAGTGGTGATGCTCCAAACTAAATTTCGTTGTACCAACAATGACAATAAAGATTCTATTCTATTCTGGGTGTTAGAGGCCTTCAGATGGCCGGTCTTCCGAAGAGAAGAGCCAAACAGTTAGCAAGATATTGCTCAGTGTCAGCTATTATTGGCAGCCGTGCAATTTTGAGAAGACGCTGCTATCTGTGTTGATTGTCAGGTTCATCATCCTATGTGTGTAACTTTGGTTGCCATTGCCAATTTGGGCACGACTGTAACAGAATAACCCACAATGTCCAACTGCACTGATAATATTTGTGTCCTTTAAACATTGTCTTTATAGGGCGGCCGGGTAGCGCAGAGGACTAAGCGTCTGTCTACCACCACAGAGACAGTGGGATCGAATCCAGCTGTGGTGCTTCCGGGTTGGCCGACCGTCCATACTAACACAATTGGCAGTGTTAGCGGGTGGGAAACCCGGCGAGGGTGGGTCCTGGTCGTTGTAAACAGCGACTCCTACAGTTCGGTCAGGGCGCCTGCACAGCGAGGGAAGGATCTAAGAGAGGTAGTGTGACCTTCCACGCGTTACACTCTCCCAGTGAGAGTCGGCGCTGCCAGGTGAAAAGAAGCGGTGGGCTGGGTACACATGTGTCGGAGGAAGCATGTGATAGTCTCCGCGCCCTCCCGGACCGACGGTAGGGGGTAGAGTGCGCAACGACCAGGAAGGGGATTGGGGATTGGCATGACAACTAACATTGGGATGAGAGAAAAACGGAAAAAAGAAGGGGGAAAACGATAATAAAAAAAAACTAAAAAAACATTGTCTTTATGTGGACATAAATAAAGATTCTAATTGTGTGTGTGTGGGGGGGGGGGTCTATGGTGGATATGAGGGGCTTATGGCCTTGTGTTGCAGTTGAGTTGGTTACATCCCACTGGCCGCAGTAATGGTCAGAGAGAGCTGCTGCTGTGTGCAGGATAAACTGACCAAGTAAATCAACCGTTTGCTCCAGAGATCTTTTTCACGCTTCCTGTCCCTAAAGACTTCTTCCTGAGGCTCGGTCCGCATGTCACACTTCACACACCTCATCCCACCCTCTCCTCTCCTTTCCTATCCTCTCTTCTCCTCTCCATCCTCTCCACACTCTCCACACTCTCCTCTCCTCTCCCATCATCTCCATCCTCTCCTCTCTCATCCTCTCCTCTCTTCTCTTCTCCTCTCCCATCATCTCCTCTCTTCTCCTCTCCTATCATCTCCACTCCTGGCAGAGCATGTATTTAACAGAATTAGGGATGCTCGATATTGGCTTTTTTACCGATACCGATATACCGATATTGTCCAACTCTTAATTTCCGATACCGATATCAACCGATACCGATATATGCAGGGTTTCCCCCCCCAAAAAACTGAATAATTTCAGGTAATTAACATTACATATCTCTTGTTGTGGAATTAACACAACATTATGCATACTTTTGACAATAAATAAAATAAGAATTTGTTCTTACTTGTTTGCCTGGGTAAAAAAAGGTTATAGAAATGTAAAAAAAAATATATATATATATATATATATATATATTTAGAAAACCGATACCGATATTTTCCGATATCACATTTTAATGCCGATATCGGCCGATAATATCGGTAGGCCGATAATATCGGACATCCCTAAACAGAATGAATGTGAATGTTTTTCTTTCTTCATTTCAGATATTGATTGAAGAAGTGTGTCTTTCATCGACGGTGAAAGATTGGACGGGTTTCGGCTGTCCTCCAGTAACTATGGTGGGAAGTTCGTTCCACCATTGTGGGACAAGGACCGAGAATAGGCGGCTTCTCTTTGATTACCCTCCTGGAGCTCGGATAGGAGTAGGTCTGAGGTGGCCAGAAGATGCAAAGCGTAGGGGTCTTGAGTGTGTGTAGTTAGAGACCATTGACCAGAGGTAGGCGGGAGTCATTCCCTTCGTCGCACGATATGCCAGGTCGAGGGCCTTGAAGCGGATTCGTGCAGCAATGGGGAGCCAGTGCAGGTCCCTAAGAAGTGGGGTGACATGGGCCGACTTCGGTAGGTTTGAGATCAGGCGGGCCGCTGCGTTCTGAACGAGTTGAAGAAGCTTGGTGGCAGCTGTCGGAAGGCCAGCAAGCAGTGCGTTGCAGTAGTCGAGGCGGGAGATGGACGAGGAGTGGGGTGGCTTCTTTTGTCAGGAAGGGGCGGATCTTTCCGACATTGCTCAGGGGGAATCAGCAGGTTCTGGTTGTTGCTGCGATGTGAGCGGAGAAGTTCAGGTTCTTGGCATTCGGGGACGCGGCCACAGCTACATTCTCCACCATTCTCCACTGTGATGGAGGGGGGGGGGGTGAGACAGAAGCTCTTACAGGTTGCTGGGTGTGTGTGTGTGTGTGTGTGTGTGTGTGTGTGTGTGTGTGTGTGTGTGTGTGTGTGTGTGTGTGTGTGTGTGTGTGTGTGTGTGTGTGTGTGTGTGTGTGTGTGTGTGTGTGTGTGTAGCTCTTACAGGTTGCTGCGGGTGTTGTTTAGGACACAGGGGCTCCAGGCCCTCCATTGCCAGCTCAGGGTGGGGGCAGGGTGGCCGTAGGCGGTGCAGGTGAGGATCTGACTGCTGCCGCTGGGGAAGGGGTTGGAGGGCTCCGCCACCTCCTTCTCGTGTATCTGGGGAGGAACTAGGAGAAGAGAGCGGTGGGGGGGGGGTGTTCAATCTCCGGAACTGGAATTTCTGCCAAAGAGCATGCTGGGATTCATGAAGTCTATATTTTATTGCCGCGGTTACATGGACAATATTTCCCCAACCTGATTGAAATGTTTGGTTTTTCATGATTATAAAGTGATTTGCCATTACCATTGTACCATGCCATTACCATAATTTATTATACTTTATACTTATAGCACATGCATGAGTCTGGTCTCTTTTGAAAGGTAACATTCAACTTTCTTACACAATAAAGAAAAATCACTTTGGGTGCTAATGAAGGTTTGAGGTTTGAACACACTGACATAAAAGTTTTGTGTGCGACGGCGAAAGATTGGTCGGGTTTCGGCTGTCCTAACTGTGGTGGGAAGTTCGTTCCACCATTGTGGGGCAAGGACCGAGAATAGGCGGCTTCTCTTTGATGACCCTCCCGGAGCTCGGATAGGGGTGGGTCTGAGACGGCCAGAAGATGCAGAGCGTAGGGGGCTTGGGGGTGTGTAGTTAGATACCATTGACCGGAGGTAGGCCGGAGCCGTTCCCTTTGCCGCACGATATTCCAGGTCGAGGGCCTTGAAGCGGATTCATGCGGCCAATGATACATGGGACACGTAGAGTAGCTGAGAGTAGCTGAACTCTGACATCATGCAGTCACATGAAATATTTGCATAAGAAACATGTAGGAACGAACACGGATGAGTGACAGGAATGTTAACAAGCGGTTCAGCCGCGGTGCTGCCTAGAAGAACTTCCTGGTTTCCTGGACCGGGGAGGTTTTACAGATGTGTCGAAGCGAAGCGCATGAAGTATGTCAGAGGCGACCTGTGTAAGAGACTAACGACGGCGTGGAACTGTAGGCTTGTTACCGTTGACGACGAGGGTGACGTTGAGCCTCCGCACCAGAGCAGCAGCGCCGTTCTTCAGGACCAGGGTGTAATACCCAGAATCCTCCTGACAGACGTCTCTGATCTCCAGAGCGTGGTTTCCGTGCGTCTTCATCCTGTTGAACTCTGGACGCCGATGGTTTATGATCTTGCCATCTTTGTACCTGCCCGCAACACACACACACACAGCACAACTTCTATTTAATTGATTCACCTTTTGGCATCGTTTTTTATTTAAATTTTGTATCCACTTTTTCTCCCCATTTTATATTTTTCTCCCATCCCAATTTCCTATTATCCAATTCTTCCCTCCCCTGTCTTGAACGTTGCTAGACCATGCCTCCCACTGGTCGGTTGTAGTGAGGACAGAAGCCTCACGCTGCCCCCGCTACTTCCTGCTTCTGCCGCACCGGCGTCACCAAACCGACCTGTAGGAGTCGCTGTCCACAACGTCCAATCCCCACCCACCGGCTTTCCCACCCTCTAACACTTGCCAATTGTGTTAGTATGAACGACCGGCCAGCCGGTAGCGACGCTGAGAGCTGGGCTCGAACCCAGCGTCTCCTGCGTTAGTGGCGAGCGCCTTGCCCACTGCGCCAATCAGCCGCCCTTTGGCATAGTTTTTCTTTATTTTATTATTTCTGGTTGCTGAATTACATTCAGAGACCTCTCTAACCATGTGGGTATTCCCAAACCAAATCAATAATGCACAGTATGCACAAACACCAGCCCCCCCCCCCCCAGAGCCAACAATCCCAACATATCCCATACTGTATTGTACGTTATATCATATTACATTATATAATCATATTATAATTAATTTGTATATTATATTAAACTATATTTACACTATATACTATTATATTATGGTACTATATTATATATATCATGTACTATATATCTCATATCACATTATATATGTGTTGTATACACTATTATATACTATACTATTATATACTATTATATACTGCAGGTATACTATACTGTAATGTGTACTGTAATGTGTACTATGTGTATGTACTGTAATGTGTACTATATGTATGTACTATGTATGTAAACGTAAAACAAAAAAAAAGGAAAAAAAGAAACGTAAGTCTTCAGGGGTAGGCCCCGACAAGCCTAGTGCTTCTCCCTAGCCCTTTCCGGACAATTGGACAATGCTGCAATAGCAGGTGGTAAAACTTTGGCGATTTATGGAATGACCATTGTTATGTGTCCAAAACCCGAAATAAAAAATAACTGAACTGAACTGAACCATCCCAACACCACGGTATGAAAGCTCCTGCTAGAAAATCATTACATTCTGTGGAACACCATTGCATTCTGAGCCATGTCTATAGGTTAGCTAAGTATTCAAGTTGTTGATCCGAGAGGGGGGGGGGGGGGGGGAGAGAGAGAGAGAGAGAGAGAGAGAGAGAGAGAGAGAGAGAGAAAATCATCGGCTAGTATCACAGTCGATGTGTGACGTTTCTCTCTCATCACGTTTGCATGTGTGTCAGTAGTAGTGCTGGCAGATCTGTGCTGAAAGGACCCCCCGGGCTGAACCAAGGACACATAGTATGTGCCGGTGACACTACTGTATGCGTCATTGTTTATCCCAAATTAACAGAACTTGAAGGGTAATATACCTCTTTCTAGACTGCGTCACACAGCACGTGGGAAGTGACGAGCTGGCAATGTCCTTGCTAAAGAATAAGGAGACTGCATGTTTTATCCTACTTTATATACAGTATGTAAGTGGTGCTGAGTGTATGTCCCGCTCTGTGACAGCCTGCGTTGCCCTATTCGTGGATGAAGTTCACCTTGCTCTGAACACAATACAGTCTCTTTTCACATCGTATACAGTACAACATACAGTCTCATTCCATACGGCATCTTGCTTGAATTACGAGCATGTTTTCCCTGCCACGTGTGGAGGACTACAGCATCAAAGTTGGATGCTATTCATGAGGATAACTATAAACTTGGATAAAGTTGGATGAGAATGATTATATAGCGTATAGCTGGTTCCCTATGGCAGGCTTTGGAAATGATGAACATTGTATTCAATGAGATCCAACATGTGGTTTCTCTTCACCATTGTGTTTCTGGGGTGGGGTAGGCGGACACTTTGACCTGCAGCTTGAAGGACTTCTGGCCAGCGGTCGCTTCCACCGTGGCCCCGTCTCTGTAGTCCAGGCTTATGAAGGGCTTTTCTACAAGTAACACACAAGAAAACACAGTCGGTCACTCGAAATCCAAACATATATATATATAGATCAATAATATGTTGGAAAGGAGAGTGGCCAAGTACAGTAGTTTAAAATGACTACTTGTGATGAAATAAGGAGCGTGCTTTTTCTTTCTTCTGGTTTTACGTTTTCGAAAAAGGTGGTCTCTATGTGGCAAACTATATGTTGTGTTGTATGTTGTACAGAAGTGCAGCTGTATGCACAGTGTACTATCTTCATCATCGCCATCATCCATCATCATCTCATCATCATCATCACTCATCATCATCATCATCATCATCATCATCATCATCACCATCATCATCATCAGCACCACAATCATCATCATCATCATCATCACCACAATCATCATCTTCATCATCACCATGATCACCACCACCATCATCATCATATTCATCATCACCAGCATCATAATCATCATCACCATCATCATCATAATCATCATCATCATCATCATCATCACCATCATCATCATCATCATCATCATCATATTCATCATCACCATCATCATCATCACCATCATCATCACCACAATCATCATCATCATCATCACCACCATCATCATCATCACCATCATCATCATCATCATCATCATCATCATCATCATCATCACCATCATCATTATCACCATCATCATCATCACCATCATCATCACCACAATCATCATCTTCATCATCACCATCATCATCATCATCACCACAATCATCATCATCATCATCATCACCACCACCATCATAATCATCATCATCACCACCATCACCATCACCACCATCACCATAATCACCAGCATAATCATCATCACCACCACCACCATCATCTTCATCATCACCACAATCATCATCATAATCATCATCATCATCATCATCATCACCACCACCATCATAATCATCATCATCACCACCATCACCATAATCACCATCATAATCACCATCATCACCACCATCACCATAATCACCATCATCACCACCATCACCATAATCACCATCATCACCACCATCACCATCATCACCATCATAATCATCATCATCACCACCATCACCATAATCACCATCATCATCATCACCATCACCACCACCATCATAATCATCATCATCACCACCATCACCATAATCACCATCATAATCATCATCATCATCACCACCATCACCATAATCACCATCATCATCACCACCATCACCACCACCATCATAATCATCATCATCACCACCAGCACCATAATCATCACCATCACCACCATGATCATCACCATCACCACCAGCACCATAATCATCACCATCAGCATCACCATCACCACCATGATCATCACCATCATCACCATCATAATCACCATCATCATCATCACTACCATGATCATCACCATCATCACCACCATCATCATCATCATCACCATCATCACCACCACCATCATCATCATGAACTATCACTTAGTTGTTATTTCTTACCGTGAACAATGACCTGTGTTTCCAGGTTCTGTGTGGTCTTCATGATGGTAACATTGCATCTGTATGGTCCAGTATCAGTGACGTTGACACTGTGGATGGTCAGGACACTCACAACCTCAGTGGCCCGAGACAAAGACTCACGATGGTGCTGGATATTAGCCAAGCTGTTAGTCTGTTGGGGGGAGAGACAGAGAGACAGAGAGACAAAGAGACAGAGCACCCAGTACTGTTATTCTGTTGGGGGGAGAGACAGAGTACCCAGTACTGTTAGTCTGTTGGGCGGAGAGACAGAGAGACAGAGAGACAGAGAGACAGAATACCCAGTACTGTTAGTCTGTTGGGGGGAGAGACAGAGAGACAGAGCACCTGGTACTGTTAGTCTGTTGGGGGGAGAGACAGAGAGACAGAAAGACAGAGCACGCAGTCGCAGTACCCTCAGAACATTTACAGTAGATAAATGTTCGTATTTAAGGACCATACCAGTGGAATTACCAGACTGTCCCTGTCTTAAACACAGTGTGTAACTATGAAGTGTATGTGTTGGTAGATCTCAGCCTACCTTTCACACTGCCACTGATGTTGAAGAGGGGTGGAAACATACTCCATGGAGCCTGAAAGGTGCCAGGAAGCACCATTCACCTTCGCTAACGTTACTGTATTTACTCTACTACATCGGTTCTCAAAATACGGGTCGCGACCCAAAGTGGGGTCGTGGGTATTGCGCATTGGCAAGTAATTTATTTTTTTAATCAATACTTTTTTTTATGTTCTGGCAACATATTTTGGCTAAATATGTCTCGTTTTATAAATGTGTATTGATAACATAGTGCTGTAATTAAAATGTCTAATAAATATGCATGATCAAGTTCAACAACGTCTGCTTTTATTATGATACTCCTTAATTCCACGTTGAAATTACGCGATACAGTACATTAAGTGTGGGGTCGCCAAATAAATTCCTAAATAAAATGGGGTCATGGTATACAAAAGTTTGAGAACCCCTTGAAAGAATAGCACTTGTTTTTCAGATGTGTACATAATGTAAATATCTGTAGATGACAGCAGACATCTACTCTGACAGATCTATAGATCTTAAATGAGGAGACAGCCAGTGTGTGTGTCTTCACTCAGTTAGACGGTGGGAGAGCCACAGACAGGCCCTTCGAGGGATAGAGCCAAGGTCATCAGCCGAGGTGTTAATATAGCTGGTCAGCTGGGAGGGGAGAAACCGTTGCTATGGGGAAGAGATAGAGAAAGGACGTTAGAGTGTGTCAGAGGTGACAGGAGATGTAGAGACGTTGCGCGGTTGCTATGGGCTATCAGCCGTTGCTAGGGACTATACCTTATAGTTGGGAGCTCTTCCGGTTTGACTCAGACTAGGAAACGAGGCTGACACGTAGGGACGTTGACAGAGAGACAGCAGAAATCCCTTTCACCCTCCAATAGCCGGAGGGTGGGGGAAGGGGGAACGCCATGAGCAGCTAGCTTCAGCTAAGGCTTTGGCTACCCACTAGGCCTCAACCATCATCGAACTGATAGCAGGAGAGACCGGTAGAATTAAGGAATTCGATAGACTTTCAAAGACTTTCAGAACTGTTCCATCTTGAGGATATGTTTATGGAATAAACATAACGTTTGAAGGAAAAGTATCACGTTTCCAGTGTGTCGTTTTCTTCTGAGTCGGATGCATTACCGGGGAGATAGAGTGTATCAGCCAGTACGATGAGTAAGCGATAACAACACAACGCAGACTTCACGGAAAAACAGAGAGAGATTACTGGCTGAGAACCCGATTATCCAACACCCTGCTCTACTACAATGATTTGCATTACCATTTGCATGGAGTATTTTTCCACCACTTTTCAACATTGACAGCAGTGTGAAAGGTGTTTAGTAAGGTAGGCTGAGAACTACTAAAACAAAAAGCTTGTTAAGGATTTACACTGGTATGGTTCCTTAAATGGCCGCCAACAACGATTATATAGATGTTTGTCCAACAACCGTTGAACGCCAACCACGTATATATACGTTATTTGATCGTTATTTCTTTTATTCAATATTTCTATTCATTACAAGCACACAGACTCGGGGTTAACATGAGGAATCATCCTGAGAATGCCAAAGTGCAATACCGGCCGCATCCCGCTAGATGGCGGTATCGAGCGCCCTTTGTAACATTGTATCTTGGCCTGTGGGACGGCCAAATGTCTCGGGTTTCATTTTTTCTTGTCGGCCGAGGCGAACGGTTCTCTCGGTTCCATTGAAGCGCGTCAAATATCCCCGATCCATATGTTGTGGTGGATTATGCCGTGGACCAAATCGACATTGGATGTACGAGATGGCGATCAAACAATTGGAATATTATTTTTGGAATTCTCCCGATCACAGGTAAGGACGATTTGACGTCAATTTTAGCTTGATCCTGCAATGCTTTTATACCGATCGGGCTTATACGTTTTTAGTGTTCAATACTAATGCCGTTACTGACAATCAAATAATCAGAAACGACCCCCCCCCCCTTTCATGCATTCATGATGGAATGATGTAATTGCGTAGTCTACACGGTTCTGTACAGCTCAAGATTAGTGGTGGAGAGACTCAAACCGCTAATCTTAACACTTATTATTTAAGACCATTTAATTGTCTATGAAGCTTAATGTTCGTGTTTCTGCATTTTTTTTATCTCTTATAAAAGTAGCAAAATAATTTCAGCTTCATGGTCTGAAATTAATCCTGCCTTTGCCGTATATATAATCACTCAGGCCATGTAAATATAAAATATAAATGTAAATATAAAATGGTCCGGCTCCGTGGCTGTACCTGTTCGCCGGGGTAAGACCAGTGGAACTCCACCCCTGCGTTGAACTCGACCAACGCCGTGCAGTTTAGGACGAGGGCCTCCCCCATTATCAGCTCCACTGGATCCTCAGGAAACAGCTTGACGTCGTAAACCTGACTTCCTGTCCGGGAGGAAGAGGAGAGGAAGGGAGAGAGATAGATAGAGAGAGAGAGAGGGATAGAGACAGAGACAGGGAGAGAGAGAGGGAGAGAGAGAGAAAGGAGGGACAGAGGGAGGGAGAGGTCACGGTGACATTGTCAGCGTTTTTTTCCTTCCCTGTTAAAAACCACAGGAAGTGGAAATCCTTTGGACACCAGAAGAGCCCGCCTCACTGTGAGAGACCTGGAGCTGTCCGTCAAAGGGGCCGCCTGTTTACCTGCTCCGCCTTACTCAATTAATTTCACTCTCTTTCTGAAGCTGTTATTAATAGAGGAAATTAAAATGGAACATGGCCAGTTCTTTTACCAGTTCTATCAACAGCCTCGGAGCATGATAAGAGAAAGGGGGAGAAAGGCTTTGGACCTAGGCCAAGACGTTCTTAATTATGTAACTCAAGCAGCTTCTCTCATGCTGTGACTGGAAAAGGCGAGGGTCGAAGTAGTGAAGAAGTGGACATAAGAGGGTTGTGTGGGTGTTGTGGGGGGGGGCGACCGAGTGTGAACGCCCGTTTGTTTAAACGCTCCATTAGCTCCGCGAGAGATGACCACAGGCGGCTCCTTCTCTCGCTCTCCCCTCTCGAGTGGCTGTTGCTCTTGGCCACGCGGCCTGGCATGGGTGTGATGAGATCCCCCGAAGTGAGAGGTGAATGATCTCATAAGGTCCAAGGGCTCTCGGGGTCGCCACGAGACGGGTGGGAAGCTTTGGCACAAGACCGCCCCTTTGGCACTTTGAAATGTAATTATCCTTTCATCCCTTTTCTATCCTTTCTTCAGCCTGTGCTCCCATTGTGGCTGTGAATGAGATGAGCAGTAGAGCTGTCAAGGCAATCAATGGAATAAAAATAGTTTTTTCCGCCTTGAGGCATAATTGGCTTGCTGGCTGACGTGAAGAACTGTAAACAATACCGGCTCCTTTGTTTATTGTCCTTTGCCTTTGTTGTTCCTCTCTAATTGCCTTCTTTGTGAGGATATCGCGTTCTATTCCGTTAAATCATTAGCATAGAATATATTGTGTTTTCTGTAGCTGGACACCTATGTTGACACCTATGACCTTAAGACGTCTTCAGCCAGTGGCATCCACTAGGTGAGGACATTGATAACCTGGTTATTAATAAACTCATGACACACCCAGTCACATGATGCTCAATATCTGTAGAGTGCTTACTTTGCGGCCTTAGATGGATGGCTGTGTGTGTCGGTCCACGGTCTGTCCTCTCCAGTCAAGCTTTCGGGACCCATTTGTGGCCTCACTCTTGCGATGCGCTTCCTTCATCATATGCAGTTTACAGATTTCCTCAATAACATTAGCAGGGTTCCCATTAGCATTGGGTTTTAATCCGAAATATTGCCAAATCCTCCGCCATCGCTGTGTAACCTAAGCCTTCTTTCCCTCTTCCGTCATGCAAAAGTGAAATCTACTCCGCTAATATGTTCATAATGTTGTCTGAGTATTGATAACATGCTTAGTCATTTACAAATGTTTTTTTACATACACCGGTGGCAGTGGTGGGCCAGTAACGTACTCGGTGGCTGCCTGGACACTGAGTAACACCTAGTAACACCGTGGCAAGGCTAGCTTGTGACGTCCACTTGTCTCCAAGATTCAAGAGGTTTATTTATCACATACATACCAGGGCATACAGTGAAATGTGGTTGGCCATGCCCGCTTCGATTGTGCAAGAATACAATAGTAAATAAAATAAGTACAATATACAGTTTTACTTCTATGTCCCTATGCTATACTTGCTATTACTAACTATACTATGCAATAATCACAACAAGTTCTTTCTTAACTCATTCACTGCCAGCTATTATCGTTATCCGGTTCTCACTGGGCCACGCTAAAAGATAGGCATTTTCACTGTGCGTCACAATGTTTGCATAGCTATATCTATATTCTATATTATAGCTATGGACACAATACTATGGCTCATTTGACAGTCACTATCTCTCGTCCAACATGCAAAAAAGAGTAAATTATTTTCATGTATACGTTCGCGCGTTATCCCGTGGTGAATATTGTATAGTTTCAGAGTGATCCGGGCTAATTCCTGAAAGCTGAGTTATGGAGCGCTACAGTATGTGAATTTTGCTGAAGTCGTTTGCGTTTCTCGCCTGGACACGCTACTGTTTCCAAATCAAAGGTATATAATAGGTATTATGTTTCATCATGAATGCATCAAAGGGGGGGGGGGGGGGGGGGGGTCGTTTTTTGATGCTCTGATCGCCAGCAACGGCATTATTTTTTAATACTACATACGTTGATCGGCTGGATCGATGTGAAATCATTGTAGGATCAAGGTGGAATTGATGTCAGATAGTCCTTACCTTTGATCAGGGTTATTCCAAAAAGAATATTCCAATTGTCTGATCGCGATTTCCAGTATTGATGTCCATCGGGTCCCCAACATAATCTGGCACAACACATGCATCGAGTGTCCTGGACGCGTTCCAATGTACTCGGATGAACCGCTAGACTTGCCTGGGTCCAAATTATCCGCCCGGACGACATTAGATGTGACACACAGTCTGAAACAGGCTTTGCACTCTCTGGGTCTCAGTATGGCTTTCAACGGTAACATAGAGGTCCGTGAGACTGCATAGAATATTAAAATCGGAAAAAAGGAAAACGGACCAAATAACATATACGTGATTGGCACTCAACGGTTGGCAAGCAAACACGTGTATATATACGTTAATGGCACAGAAAGGGTTAAAGTGTCCTTTTCCCCCCCTTCCTTTAAAGTGTCCTTTTCTTATGTGTTTAAAGTGACCTGTGATGCGTTTGTGTGTGAGCGAGTGCAGAATGTGTGTTGTGTGTGTGTATGTGTGTGTTCATGTGTGCTTGTGTGTGGAGAGATCAGTGTTCAGTGTTCTGATGGCCTGAGGAAAGAAGCTGAGCTCTCTGTTCCAAAGTGTGACCCAGGGCCCCAGGGAATCCTTGGGAGGGGGGCCCCAAAAGTAAACGTTTCTATATTATAATTTAATTCACTAGACGTTAGGAACTGACTAGGCACAATAGGAGGACGTACAGTACGACTATTCTGGCCATATGCTTCACTCTCTCCACTCTCTCTACACTCTCCAGTATAGACTAGCTATGCAATTCTATGTCGTATCTAACATAATGGGATCTATAGGAGTCATCTGTGCATGAGAAAGTGTGAGAACCACTACACCAGGCAACAGTTAAAGGAACACGCCAACTTTTTGTTTTTCAAAAAACAACAGGGCTTTTGAGGTGATGAAATCACTGTGCCCAGCAGTGATGTACCTGAACGCGTTCGTATTTTGGGCGAACGTGAACTGAACGTACTGTATATCCGCTAAATGAACGTAATTGAGAATGCGTTCATTCTCAGCGCTGTATAACGGCGTTCAAAAGTGCGTTCATTCTCAGCACTCTATTATAACGGCGTTCAAAGGTGTGCCAGATTTCATATGCCTTTCAGCCGAAAACTCAGTTAAAACACACCATAAACAGGCTTCAAAATAATGCGGAAAACACCCAATCTGGCAACGCGCCTGTCACCCCCTGGCTATGTCATCAGACTCCTCACAACAAACAGTGGGACAGTGGAATCGGCGAGCAGAAGCCGAGAGCTGTAGCAGCACTCGGTCAGAGTCAGACTCTACCTCTACGACGTCGGCGTATGAGCATTTAAAAGATTTTTTTTTTGTATTTTATTTTTTTTATTATTTTTTAAACAAACACATATAAACAAACATGACAACACACGATAAGATATACAAGCATTAATTGTCAGGGCACATCCAATGAGATCACCTTTTAGTTAGTTGTTTTATATAAGATATACCCATAATACCTGTTATCTAAAAAAAAAACCTACACACATATGCATTTAAAAGAGTTTAACGTTAAAGTCAGTACTGACTCAGACGGAAAAAATCAAACGTTTTTCTGTAAACTTTGTCCACCTGGTTTGAAGAAGCAAGTCCGTACATCGACGACGTTGACAGCAAACCTTAAACGGCACATTGAGAATAAGCAAACGTCCTGTTTTTGTTTTCATAATAAAGACAATTCAAGCAAAGTTTTTCCTCATGTTTTTGAAAAAATATACTGTAGAGATGAAAGCTGCAGCTGCTACTAGTGTGGACTGAATGGGCGGCAGCAACGCGTTATGGAAGTGCCAGTATTCCGATTGCTGTCTGTGGTTCAATAATTTTTACAAATAATAGCTCACAGCAACGTATTGAAAAAAGAACTAACAAAATGGACCGTTCAATATCTCCTTTATGTTCGAAATGTCAAACAGATCTGGGTACCTATCACTACTTTTGGGAATGTAAGTGTTTATCCAGGTTCTGGGGCCAAGTGGCACGTGAGTTAAGCGACATTTTCAGGGTGAAAATAAAGAAGGATCCGGGAGCTTTCTTACTGGGACTCCCATCAAAGGAAATTCATTTGACACCCTTACAATTCAAACTATTTGATAAACTTCTACTTTCAGCCCGGAAATGCATTCTGATAAACTGGATTAAGGATAAGCCTCCATCTATACAAATGTGGTATAGAGAGATCTTCGGTGTGCTACCCCATGAAAGACTCTGTGCAATGCATAGAGGCAACAACGCCTCCTTTCAGGAGGTGTGGGCCCCACTATTAGACTATTTTCCTGCTGAAATGTCTCGGATCCTTCTAAAGGCCCAATGCCCCATTGTATGGACAGACCTAGGATAGAAAAAAATGTATATGTATGTCTACATGTGAATGGGCTCGAGGCAAGTGCAATACTGTACAGTTCCTGTCTTGGTTTGCTTTCCTTTTTGCTTGTTTTTCTTTTTGTTTTGTTTTTGCTTTCTTATGGTGTGGATGATGGCATAGATGAACTGGAGGACCCCCCCCCCCCACCCTTGTCCCAATGTGTGTTTTTGTAATGTAAGTAACTACGTGAAAAACCTATAAAAAAATTATTTAAAAAAGAACTATAGAACTAAGAACTAAGAACTAGATTTGTTCATTTTTGAAACCATGAACTTTAGTTCAAAATTTTGAATTATGAACTATGAACTGAACTAGTTCATTTAAAAAATTGTGAACTGTGAACTGAACTAGTTCATGTAGAAAGTGAACTTTCCCAACACTGGCGCCCAGGCAGCAGTGGTTCTGCAAAAAATAGTTCTGAGTATAATCAGCTTAGAAAACGAAAATGTCTGATTATTTCTTTGTATTTCTCCACGTGGTAAATACACAGGTCACAACATGTTTACAGGAACGTTTTGGAGTTGTATTTGGAGTGTATTTCATGACTGTTGGGAACTAGGCTACACTGGCACACCTACTTCCAGTGAATGATGCTAAGCTAGGCTAACGGTGCGGCTGTTCCCTAAACCTAATGCATGCACAGAGAAGAAAAGGGTATGTATCTGCTTGGTATCTGTGTGGGTATGGTGTAAGGGAATGTATCTGCTTGACTACTCCAGGGTAGATGGCAAATAAGCAAATTTCCCCAAAAGTTGGCGTGTTCCTTTAAGTACTTCATTGTCCCTGTGGAGAATTCATCCCTCTGCGTTTCAGCCGTCCTCACTACTCAGGAGCAGCGGACAGCCACAGACGGGGGACCAGCTCCAGTTGCAATTACGGTACCTTGACCCTTCAAGGGCAACGGCAGGAGCGTGTACCTGTCAAGCGAGGACACCGGAGGACCCAGAGGAATCCCGCGCAGAACATGCGAGTGGAGCAAAGGCCATGCAAGGACATGCAAACTCCACACAGAAAGGCCCCCCGTTGGGACCCAGGACCGTTCTCGCTGGGAGACAGCTGTGTTGTAGGGCTGAGCCCAAACGTTCAGACCTTCATTCGTTACATTGGCATTCGAATTCTAAATCAACATTGGACATTTACATTTTTAATAATGATAAAAGAAAAAATACAATTTATAATTTTTTTATGTGTCTATTAATTCTGTTTAAACCAATGGGGGTTTTTCTTCACCGTTGCAGATAAAGATTAGGCTTACTAATATTATAGTATTAAATAATACTGATGAGTTATATTCATTAAAGAAAGTGGATTTAATTTAAAAAAATGCAAATTTAATCAGATTAATCACTTTATTCAAATTGAGGATTTAGTTTGAGAATATTTATAAAAGAAATAATAAAAAGAAAAAGATAATTAGATTTCTTTTCCAAAGATTTTTAATTAAAAGCGAAGGTTTTGGGGCGCCCCAGTGGCTAACCACATAGCGCGCTCAGCCGCGACACGGCCGACCCGGGTTCGACTCCCGAACCCGTCGTTATTTGCCGAATGTCTTCCCCCCACTCTGTCTCCCATTCCTCCTCTGTCTCTCTCTACTGGACTGCCCAGTAGCAATAAAGCGATAAAACACCAAAAAAAAAATCTTAAAAAAAAAAAAAAAAAAGTTTGAACGTCCGTTCGGGGGGGAAAAACGGACGAAGTTCGAATCCCAAAAACAGGCTTCGGGGACAGCCTTACTGTGTTGAACGCTGTGCCACCACGGTGCCCTGAAGCTGGATCCTACCTGTGGGGTGGATCAGGTAGTTGGTGGACAGGTGCTCTGTGTCCCCCAGGGTGGCTTTGCAGAAGACACCGAAGAGCATGCTGGGCGTGCTGTCGAAGAGCTGTCTGGGGAGGGACCAGCCTCGCCTGTTGCTCCACGCCATGCCATCATCCTGCAGAGGAGCGGGCTGGTCCCACTGCGCGCACACACACACACACACACACACACACACACACGCATCCACACACACATGCATGCACATACATGCATCCACACACACACACACACACACACACACACACACACACACACACACACACACGCATCCATATACACACACACAAACACATACATGCACATACCCGCATCCACATACACACACACACACACATACATGCACATTATACACACATCCACATACACACACACACAAACACATATACACACAAGTGCACGCACATATATGCACAAGCATGTACACTTACACACAAACAAACAAAGGTATACATGCACATACACACACACACACACACACATATACACACAAACAAACACATGCACACATGCACATACACACTCACACACAAACACACATGCACATCCACATAGACAGACACACATATACACACAAGTGTGCACACATATGCACAAGCACGTACACACACACACACACACACACACACACACACACACACACAAACTCAAATCAATATGAATAATTGGTTGTATTCAATATAAAATGTATATGCTGAACTACCACTACCACAAAGCGATACAAACTAATAAACAAAATAATTAGTTCAAACTAAGAATTATCAGTTGAATTTCCACATGACAATGAATTCTGTAACAAAGTAGAGCAGTATGTGATACAAACCATATGAAGAGTAATGTTGAGATCTGGGATCGTGACGAGACAGGGCACCACTATGTGAGAAGAGGAGGGTGTGAGGAAGATGGTCTCCAGTCCACTGGCACTGTTTCTGATGAAGGGCTGTTCAGGGTCTGCATGTAGAAAGTGACACACAGAACTCTTGAAAAACATGTGAACATTAAATTTTTTAAGAGTCTCTTCAGCAATACACCCGCCAAGTGTGAAGTAAAATCGAATGGCCACTTCCCAAGATATATTATGCAAAAAGTGTATCGTTATAGCGCCACCATCTGGCCAAATGGCACCAGGTTTGATCACTGCAGCCCCCTGGGTCCTGGGGCTCTGCGATATGCGAAGGACAGACAGAGATGCCTTCCTTTATAGTTGGATACACACAGTACAATGAACAGTTCAACCTCTGCCCACTCGTCTTAATTAGGAACTTCAACAACAGTTGAAGGACAAATGAATGAATGAATGAATGAATGAAAAAGTTTATTTTTGAACATGTATTCTCCATATTCTTCCAAACAATCACGGTATCTAGCTCCGTCAAACAGAACAATCATAACAACAAACATTTAATTTTTTTTTAAAACTATTCAAAAAAAGGAATTATAAACGAAAAGTCAAATCACTAGGGATGTTCGATATTGGCTTTTTTACAAATATCCGATATACCGATATTGTCCAACTCTTAACACATTCTGCGCCAAGAACGAGTTAACTCGTTATTGCCCGCCAATCGAATAACGCCAAGAATGAGTAAACTCGTTATTGTGATTGTTATTTATTTTATTCGCTATTGCCATTCATAATTCATCCACCAAGGCTCTGGGAAACTCTGTCTGCGATTGCAACTGCCCGATACCGCCACCTGGTGGATTTTGGCTGATGTTGCACTTACTTTTCTACAGGAAGTATGACTCTGTGCATCTGTGAATGTCGTCCCCGGCGCAGTTTTCTTGTAACGTGAATCCAGATGAACAGTCGAGTGCATTGAATCACCTTCGAGACGCAATAATCATTATGCTTTTGGAGTTTATGGTGTTGTCCAAATGGACATACAATCTAGCAGATGGCAATCAAATAATTGGAATATTTTTCCTCCAGTATCATCAGCCA
Organism: Notolepis coatsorum; assembly: GCF_963971535.1. Classification (NCBI taxonomy): domain Eukaryota; kingdom Metazoa; phylum Chordata; class Actinopteri; order Aulopiformes; family Paralepididae; genus Notolepis; species Notolepis coatsorum. Next base: position 22,115,466 of record NC_140180.1, read on the forward strand.
GAGGTAAGAGGAATCTAACGTTAATTCCAGCTCGATTGTCCATTTCTTTCATTGCAATCCATCTGATCAACGTATGATGTTGTACTAAAGAAAGCCGTTATTGACAATCAATTCATCAGAAACGACACGATATATATTATGGAGCATAATATATACCGATCATATGCATTTGAAATTTTAATTGTAGCGTGTATGGGGACGAAATGGCAATCGATTAAGTATAATATGCATCGGGGCCTATAACTCGTGTTCTAGGAATTACCGCAGACCACTCTAAAAACATACTTATATTCACAACGGTATTAAACGACAATGTATGAATGGAAACATATAACGTTCCCACATCCTGAACGATAGATACCCGATGTTGAATGGGCCATAGTAATGCAGATATCTATACTATTTAAATAGTTATAGCCCTGCAAAGAAGGTGAGTGACTCCATAGGCTTACAGCAGTGGCATCAGAGCTATAAGATGCTCATAATTTGCCTGGCGGAGATTGTGTTAATTTCCGATACCGATATATGCAGCGTTTCCCCCCCCCCCAAAAAACGGAATAATTTCAGGTAATTAACATTACATATCTCTTGTCGTGGAATTAACACAACATTGTGCATACTTTTGACAATAAATAAAATAAGAATTTGTTCTTACTTGCTTGCCTGGGTAAATAAAGGTTAAATAAATGTAAAAAAAAGATTATAAAAAATTTCTTTTTTGAAAACAGATACAGATCATTTCCGATATTACATTTTAATGCCGATAATATCGGACATCCCTACAAATCACCTCGGGGTACTGTCCCTCTTGAAACACTGTTAACCGGTTACCATTTAAGCTCAGTCCGTTAGCCGCGAAAAAGAGAGAAAAGTCTATTTCTCTTGTTGGGCTCTATGTCACCTTGATGTTTACCATTTCTCTTTGTGGACTGCTATTGTGTGCAGGGGCTTCGGGCCGACATGACAGCAATAACGTGTCACCACTTTACAGCGTGGTGTACAAAAGGCACGGTTGTTATCGCTACTGAACCGTACTCCCACCCCGGGAGACAGAGTCTATTGTGAAGCAGCTTATTACACAGGCTTTTCTCTCCACATGGCTGCTTTTGTTAAAACTGCCAACGATGTTGTGTGAATATTACCTGCTTGGTTCTTTTTCTGTGTGTTTTACTTCTATTATTCACATACTTGCATACTTTCTTTTCTCCACACTGCTCAAAGAAATCACTTCAAGCTGTTGGAAGCCCAAACAACAGGCCCTATAGGGAGGCTTATGTTTCTGCCCTGCGGTGGTCAAAATACATGGATGTAACAGAAGAAAAACACTCCTTGCAGTTAAAGTGCAGTAAGTCATCACAGGCAGGGGTGTAAAAAGTACCCAGAAATGATACAGAAGTGAAAGTATGGGTACTGTCTCAAAATCTTATTCAAGTAAAAGTCAGAGTATCTGGCTAAAAACACACTTGAGTCAAAAAGTAAAAAAGTTTCTACTTTTAAATGTACTTAAGTACTAAAAAGTAAAAGTAAAAAAAAAATCTGACTGTATTCTTCTGATAGCAGGTGTTTAACTCTTCTGCCCCCTTAGCGACTATTTTGTGTTTTTTGCCTATATTTTTTGTGTTTCTGTGTACAACGATGGCTGTGTTGATTATTATGTCATGAAATTGTGTCCGTTTGCCTATTTTCCATATATTCACAGAATTTGAAAAGATTCGATTTTGAAACCCTCTAACACAAAAGTTAACAATATTAGCTTTCAAACCATCCATAGTGGTTTATTTCTTGCCATTAGGGTTAGGGTTAGGGTTAGGGTTACACAGACAGAAAGATTAGGAGAAGGTAAAATCTCATCCCTGTGCCCGTGCCCACCCCAACACTTGCTCAACAGTCCCCTAACCTAACCCTAACCCCAACCCTAACCCTAACCCTAACCCTAACCCTAACCCCAACCCTAACCCTAACCATAACCCTACAAACGGAAATATTTGGAATCTTTGATAGATATGTTGAGTTAGGTTCATAGTGGTATTCATAAAAAAAGAATTGGAACGAAATATTACAAATTCAGTTTTTTATGACCTTGAACGTGATGCAATCTTTTCATGCACTAAGGTGACAACTCTGCAAAATCGTTAGGGGGGCATAAGAGTTAAATCAAAGACACCCGCTTTCTAGTCTTGCACAAGGACCAATCAGCATGGAGAATGGCGGGTTAATTTTCCATTGATGGGGATTTGATTGGCTGTTTTTAAATAAAGTGCGGCCGCAGGATTAATAACGTTAATGTTAGTTTGGCCAGAGAAACAAATATACTAATTAAAATGGTTGGACCTGCGAGATTTGTACTTTGTAGGTCTGCATTTTAAATGTAAGGAGTAAAAAGTATGTTTTTTCCCTCTGAAATGTAATTGAGTAAAAGTACAAATATACACACCTAATAATACTTGAGTAAAGTACAAATCCCCCCAAAACAGTACTTAAGTATTATAACGAAGTACAATTACTCAAGTACTGACCACAGGTACTGTATGAGACTGGAGGTTTAGGAGGTACTGTATAAGACTGGAGGTTTAGGATGTACTGTATGAGACACTGGGGGTTTAGAATGCATTGTATAAGACTGGAGTAAGGATAAGGATAAGGATATATAGTATAACTGTATATTGTATAGTATAGTATTGTATAGTAGTGTACATAAGACCCAGTGCCTCGTCTGTAGCTAACACTGTATTGCACTATCGCAGGACCTTAGCATGTCTTTTACCATGCAATTTGTAAAACTTTATGTACATTATACCTGTTATGTCTTATTCTTATTACTTGTATTATTGCACAATTCATGCTGGCATGACCACCCGCATTTCACTGTATGCTTGTATGCTGTGACAAATAAAACTCATGACTTGTCTTGAGTAGAGGTTTAGGATATACAGTACTGTATAAGACTGGAGTGAAGCCCCCTTGCCTCAAATAGATCCGCCATCAGCTACATTTTTTATCTTTCAAAATGTTCAGTTGCTATTGCATGCACTTATCTGTGTTTCATTACACATAAATTATGCATGCTTACCAACTGTTTCAGCTGTTTTATTGCAACACTACTATCACCAACATCTAAGAAGGGAGATCCCCCCTTGAACGGCCCTTCTACGGTTTCTCTCCTCCACATTGCCGCGGCGGCACGGTGGTGTAGTGGTTAACACTGTCGCCTCACAGCAAGAAGGTCCAGGGTTCGATTCCCGCTTGGGGACCAGGTTTCCATGATGCCAGGTACTCAGGTGGGGTATCTCCCAGGCTTTTCTGTGTGGAGTTTGCATGTTCTCCCCGTGCTCGCAAGGGTTTCCCCCCGATAAGATAAACCCAATGGAAAAACATGCACAACAGATCGCTAACGCTGTGGCGTCCTTGACGAAGACGGACAGGAGCACTTGGATTGGTCCCCGGGGCGCGGCTCACGTTGACGCCCTATCTGCTCCCGGCTGCCCATGGGGGGAAGGACAACGGGATGGGAAAAGTGCAGAGAGACATTTCATCGGCGACTCAGTGCATGTGTGTGTGTGTTCCTGTGGGTCGCCCATCTTGCGTGTGTGTTAAAAAACTGCATGACAAATAAAGACTTCTAGTCTAACAATTATTATTATATGCCTGTGGTGCATTTTTTTCCTATTGCTAGGTTTTAGTGAGTTTTTCCTTACCTTCGCGTGGGGCATGGGAGTGTTGCGTTGTGTGCGCGTGCACGTGCGTGTGTGTGTGTGTCTGTGTGTCTGTGTGTCTGTGTGTGTGTGTGTTACAGTATGCATTTTTCTGGGTGCATGTGTACAGTATGTACCGGTATGTACAGTATGTGTGTCTGTATGTGTGTGTGAGTGAGTGAGTGTGCACATGCTCGGCCTGCGTAAGGTGTGAGCATGTGTTCCGGCGGTGGTGCAATGCAGGGGGGGGGCACAGGAGGCGAGGTCTGTCCATCTTAACTGAAGCCACATGTGTCCCCTCTCATCCTGCCGCGCATTGGGCCTAATTTATGGCTGTGATTTCAGCTGGTTCTGATCAGCCTCCTGCTTAGATCTGTGGAAACTGTTTTGGCACCTCGTCAGAGGGTATAAACAGACGTTTCACACGAATGGACTGGTCAGCAGGATTCATCCAAGATGACAATCATCCTCCCTCTCTGTCTCTACTGCTCTACCTCTCTGTCTCTACTGCTCTACCTCTCTGTCTCTACCGCTCTACCTCTCTGTCTCTACTGCTCTACCTCTCTGTCTCTACTGCTCTACCTCTCTGTTTCTACTGCTCTACCTCTCTGTCTCTACTGCTCTACCTCTCTGTCTCTACCGCTCTACCTCTCTGTCTCTACTGCTCTACCTCTCTGTCTCTACTGCTCTACCTCTCTGTCTCTACTGCTCTACCTCTCTGTCTCTCCCTCTCTGTCTCTACTGCTCTACCTCTCTGTCTCTACTTCTCTACCTCTCTGTCTCTACTTCTCTACCTCTCTGTCTCTACTGCTCTACCTCTCTGTCTCTACTGCTCTACCTCTCTGTCTCTACTGCTCTACCTCTCTGTCTCTACTGCTCTACCTCTCTGTTTCTACTGCTCTACCTCTCTGTCTCTACTGCTCTACCTCTCTGTATCTACCGCTCTACCTCTCTGTCTCTACCGCTCTACCTCTCTGTCTCTACCTCTCTGTCTCTACTGCTCTACCTCTCTGTTTCTATTGCTCTACCTCTCTGTCTCTACCGCTCTACCTCTCTGTCTCTACCGCTCTACCTCTCTGTCTCTACTGCTCTACCTCTCTGTCTCTACTGCTCTACCTCTCTGTTTCTATTGCTCTACCTCTCTGTCTCTACTGCTCTACCTCTCTGTCTCTACTGCTCTACCTCTCTGTCTCTACTGCTCTACCTCTCTGTCTCTACTGCTCTACCTCTCTGTCTCTACTGCTCTGTCTCTACTGCTCTACCTCTCTGTCTCTACTGCTCTACCTCTCTGTCTCTACCTCTCTGTCTCTACTGCTCTACCTCTCTGTCTCTACTGCTCTACCTCTCTGTCTCTACTGCTCTACCTCCCTGTCTCTACTGCTCTACCTCTCTGTCTCTACTGCTCTACCTCTCTGTCTCTACTGCTCTACCTCTCTGTCTCTACTGCTCTACCTCTCTGTCTCTACCTCTCTGTCTCTACTGCTCTACCTCTCTGTCTCTACTGCTCTACCTCTCTGTCTCTACTGCTCTACCTCTCTGTCTCTACTGCTCTACCTCTCTGTCTCTACCTCTCTGTCTCTACCGCTCTACCTCTCTGTCTCTACTGCTCTACCTCTCTGTCTCTACTGCTCTACCTCTCTGTCTCTACCGCTCTGTCTCTACCTCTCTGTCTCTACTGCTCTACCTCTCTGTCTCTACCTCTCTGTCTCTACTGCTCTACCTCTCTGTCTCTACCTCTCTGTCTCTACTGCTCTACCTCTCTGTCTCTACCTCTCTGTCTCTACTGCTCTACCTCTCTGTCTCTACTGCTCTACCTCTCTGTCTCTACTGCTCTACCTCTCTGTCTCTACTGCTCTACCTCTTTGTCTCTACTGCTCTACCTCTCTGTCTCTACTGCTCTACCTCTCTGTCTCTACCTCTCTGTCTCTACTGCTCTACCTCTCTGTCTCTACTGCTCTACCTCTCTGTCTCTACTGCTCTACCTCTCTGTCTCTACCTCTCCGTCTCTACTGCTCTACCTCTCTGTCTCTACCTCTCTGTCTCTACTGCTCTACCTCTCTGTCTCTACCTCTCTGTCTCTACTGCTCTACCTCTCTGTCTCTACTGCTCTACCTCTCTGTCTCTACTGCTCTACCTCTCTGTCTCTACCGCTCTACCTCTCTGTCTCTACTGCTCTACCTCTCTGTCTCTACCTCTCTGTCTCTACTGCTCTACCTCTCTGTCTCTACCTCTCTGTCTCTACTGCTCTACCTATCTGTCTCTACTGCTCTACCTCTCTGTCTCTACTGCTCTACCTCTCTGTCTCTACTGCTCTACCTCTCTGTCTCTACCGCTCTACCTCTCTGTCTCTACCTCTCTGTCTCTACTGCTCTACCTCTCTGTCTCTATTGCTCTACCTCTCTGTCTCTACTGCTCTACCTCTCTGTCTCTACCTCTCTGTCTCTACTGCTCTACCTCTCTGTCTCTACCTCTCTGTCTCTACCGCTCTACCTCTCTGTCTCTACTGCTCTACCTCTCTGTCTCTACTGCTCTACCTCTCTGTCTCTACCTCTCTGTCTCTACTGCTCTACCTCTCTGTCTCTACCTCTCTGTCTCTACTGCTCTACCTCTCTGTCTCTACTGCTCTACCTCTCTGTCTCTACCTCTCTGTCTCTACTGCTCTACCTCTCTGTCTCTACCGCTCTACCTCTCTGTCTCTACTGCTCTACCTCTCTGTCTCTACCTCTCTGTCTCTACTGCTCTACCTCTCTGTCTCTACTGCTCTACCTCTCTGTCTCTACCGCTCTACCTCTCTGTCTCTACTGCTCTACCTCTCTGTCTCTACCTCTCTGTCTCTACTGCTCTACCTCTCTGTCTCTACTGCTCTACCTCTCTGTCTCTACTGCTCTACCTCTCTGTCTCTACCTCTCTGTCTCTACTGCTCTACCTCTCTGTCTCTACTAGGGCTGGGCGATATAACGATAAATATCGCGATATATTTTAATAAAAAAATCTTTTTTTTTATATATATATATATATATATATCTTTTTTTTGTGACCTGCAACAGGGCAGTTTTAAAACTAGAGACAGTGGACAGACTTGTCTTTCTTGCCTGCAACTTAAAGTAATGGCTTTGCTTGTCCAAATGACAATACTGACCAAATTGAGATATATTTTTCTCTTGTCCATTTATTTTGTTTGCTTTCTAATTTAAAATACAGTTTGAAACCGTCTGTACACAGTAGGCTATGTGTGCTAGCAGAACTAGACTCCAGTCACGAGTCACGGTGCACATGTGCGGTGGTTTGTCCACCAAAAAAGTGCCAAAAGATCGAAAATAAACTAGCAGAGCCAGAGAACTGTTCAACTCCCCTGGAGCCACAGCCAGCAGAGAAGCCGGTTTACTTTAGCTTTTAAACCAGCTGCAGCCTGAGAACTGGGCCCCATTCCTCGTACGTGGTTCAACTAAGTCGATCAAGATGTCATTATCCAGCTTCAGTTAACCCGATGTTTGAAGTCGGGATTTTCCTGTTCCTCGAAGGTGGATTCAGTCTCGTTAACTCAAGCCAGACTTGCGACTCAGGCTAAATGCGCGCGGCCGCTTCAGGTGAAAAGCCAGCACGTATCGATGGCAGAGATCCTGATTCTCTAACGGCATTGATTGATTAATTGATTTGAAACTTTATTGACAGATTGCAATACGGCTCAATCGCCTCGCCGACAAGTTAAATGCGTTATCTATAGGCTAATTTTAAGTCCCTCATTACCTCAATCAATCAGATTATATTTCTTTAAACTTGCCTGCTGGATTGAATAATCAAATGAGATCTTGCTAGCGAAAATAATTAGTTAAACTGTTAAACAGAATTACGATACGGCTCTCTTACCCATTGATTGATGTATAGTCGATCTTTAACTTATCTCTACTGTGGTCTAACGGGTTGTTCGTTTGACTTTCACGCAGACGACCGGTGTTCGAGACCCTAGTCTTTTCCTTCTTTTTGCAATATAGGAATAATTCAATTTGGTGCACGTTGAGAGCTATATAAAGAATGACATCCTCAATGCATGTAGATTTATAATATTTTAACTTAAAACCAGGCTACTTTGGCGTATAATCATTAATATTATATTCAAGAAAATTATATTGGAAACACAGGGTTTTGAACCCCGGTCGCTGGGTTGGCAGGCTTGAGCACTACCGCTGGGCCACTGTGCCAGATGGGATAAATTCATTGTTTATACATTAATGAACGAGAGACCCGTGTTTAGAATATTCCTTATTTTGAATGAAGTTTTATTTCTTTATCCTCATTCATTAATGTGACGTCAACGGCTCATTCAATTCCTCAAATCCGTCAAACAGCGCATCTCATCAGACATCTTAATCCCAGTTACAATTAAAATAACCACGTCATAATGTGTACATCGCACCGAGCGAGCGCCACGGTATATATAACGTGCATTATTTAGGACAAAGTGAATTTAGTATCAGCATTTTGGGTCTATTTTACATTTCAAAAGCCCCCTCTGGAAGAATGGAGCACAAAAACGTAATTCAGAATGGTATAATGCAGATCGTAGACTGTGGGAATAGTTTCAGGAAACGGGCTGTCACTTTTTTGCGGGGGCGTGGCGATGGTTCAGGCTAACTTGAACTTAAACTCTGCTTTCGACCAGGCTCAAACTTTTGGATCTGTTGTCATGGTGATTTGGAAAATCCACGTACGGGGAACCGGAAAGTCCGGCTAACTCAGTTATCCAGTTAAAGTTATCCGGCTAACTCAGTTATCCAGGTACGTGGAACGGGGCCCTGGAGTGTGAGGGGATGTAACACTAAAGATGGCGGCAATGACAAAGAATTGCTGCAAAATAAACATACATATGTTGCTAAAAAAAAAAAAAAAAAATGTATACTTATAACAATTCGATAATTATCGATATCGAGAAATATGATAACATTATCATATCGTTATCGGCCGCGATATAATTTTTTTCCATATCGCCCAGCCCTAGTCTCTACCACTCTATATATTCCTCATGTAATGTAATTTTAGGTGCAGATGCTTTTTTTCTTGTGAAACAAATGCATATTTGAAGTCTAAAGCCATCATTAATCAGGTGAAATGGGGGAAAGAAAGGAAACAAAAAGAATAGTTTTGTGTCAAAGTTCATCTGTTGACCGTGTATGGAGGGGAGTCGTGAACAGGCATCCCTCTGTTTTTAGGGGCTGTGAATGAAAAAGGTTGAGAACCACTGCTCTATACATTGGGACTCAGCGGAGGCCTGTTACAGCCAGCACAGTGCACCACAGTGATTTCCTCCAGCGCACCGGCCAGGATGACCACACGATCTTCATAATGCTGTCATGGAAAGAAGGGGTATCGTTTCAACGCCGGACAGTGCGTGACACTCAGAGCGTCGGAATGTTCAACAATGTTCAACTGCCAATGGAACATTCATCCAAATGATGTGGCTGCCACGGCAACGCAGCAATTTCCTGTGTCAAACGCAATGAAAAGGTAACTCGTAGCTTGGTCCACATAGAGTGCTGTTGTGTTAACTGTGTGGAAATGCTTATTAGCAACTGTAAACATTTCTTTTTAATAAAAATCACTCATCTCTCATGTCTGACATATTCAGCAAGTGGGCTCCTCTGCTGTTCTTGGGGCAGAGTCAACCACTTTAAAACCTAACGGCATAAAGACCACTTTGATATTGAAGTATTTTTATTTTATTTTTCAAACACAAGATCTATTTTCAGTGAGACATCTGTGTTGTTTATGCGTACCTTCCAAGGAAAAGAGAAACTATACAGGGCCCCCTACAGTCTAACCAGAGAGTGGTAGACCTGGTGATGGTCAGGCAGGGCCCCTACAGTCTAACCAGAGAGTGGTAGACCTGGTGATGGTCAGGCAGGGGCCCTACAGTCTAACCAGAGAGTGGTAGACCTGGTGATGGTCAGGCAGGGCCCCTACAGTCTAACCAGAGAGTGGTAGACCTGGTGATGGTCATGCAGGGGCCCCTACAGTCTAACCAGAGAGTGGTAGACCTGGTGATGGTCAGGCAGGGGCCCCTACAGTCTAACCAGAGAGTGGTAGACCTGGTGATGGTCAGGCAGGGGGCCCTACAGTCTAGCCAGAGAGTGGTAGACCTGGTGATGGTCAGGCAGGGGCCCCTACAGTCTAACCAGAGAGTGGTAGACCTGGTGATGGTCAGGCAGGGGGCCCTACAGTCTAACCAGAGAGTGGTAGACCTGGTGATGGTCAGGCAGGGGGCCCTACAGTCTAGCCAGAGAGTGGTAGACCTGGTGATGGTCAGGCAGGGGGCCCTACAGTCTAACCAGAGAGTGGTAGACCTGGTGATGGTCAGGCAGGGGGCCCTACAGTCTAGCCAGAGAGTGGTAGACCTGGTGATGGTGAAGCAGGGGCCCCTACAGTCTAGCCAGAGAGTGGTAGACCTGGTGCGGCAGGGGCCCCTACAGTCTAACCAGGGAGTGGTAGACCTGGTGATGGTCAGGCAGGGAGCCCTACAGTCTAGCCAGAGAGTGGTAGACCTCAGGTCATGCAGGGGCCCTACATCCTAGCCAGAGAGTGGTAGACCTAGTCAGGCAAATAACAGTAGGAGATGAACCACACTCTCTTAGGCTACTGTTCTATAGGGAGGTGTAGTCTGACGTCACTTTGGACCGCCCGCGAGGTCCACCCGTATAGGGATTTATCATTGGGAAAATGGATTATCGGCTCTATTGTAACAATTCTGCCTCATGAACAGTGGAAAGCTTTCCATTTTTGCACAAAATGAGTTCCCTTCTATCACTAACATTATTGTTTAAGCATTTTTGGTTGAAATAAATTAAAAAAAAATTAGGATTAATTGCAAATATTTTCATGTTGAGCTATAGATTGTGGATGAATACACACAGAAAGGTACACCATGCAAATGTCATGCTTTATTTGTTTTAAACGAGACGATTTAGAAATGTTGCGAGGTGGACCGGCCGGAAACGCTAATGACGTAACCACTACTACACCTCCCTATAGACGGTTATTTTATGTTGCAATGTTTGAAAATGCAATAGTTAACAGGAAATACAGCACATTTGGGTCCAAACTGTTCCATAGCAACAGAATTCCAGTGAAACCGTCTATACAGTATTCCATTGAAACTCAAACTTGTGATGTCATCAAGTATGACGTCTGGAGCTGCTCCATAGAATATGAATTTAGGTGAAGCACTGAGAGCATCCAAGGGAATATTCTGTATGTGTACATTTTCAGTTTCAGTACTGATACTACTACTATAGAATGAAGCTCATTTGGGTGTAAAAATAAATACTCCAAACGTTCTGTGGGGTCCACAAAATCACTCCCCAGTTCATAGTCAATGGAGCAGACTTTACTGTATATCTGATGACATCACTAGTTTGATTCTTACTTCTCTGGTTTCGGTCTTTGGGGGAGAGAGTAGCTCATGTTCACAAATGTTGATGGAACTTTCCTAGACCGTGGAAATAACATCTTTTGAATTCTTGATTTGGGTCGTGACCCCCCCCTTTAACTTGTGCCCATGTCTGTGCTCATCAACATGGGTTGAACAGAACAAACATGTTTTAAGTTGAACAGAGCTGGGCATAAATAAATACTTGAATGAACGAATTGCATGTCAACAGTAACACGTGTAACAAAACACACAAAGCCACCCCCCACACACATTGCCTGGACCCCCCCCCCCCAGTATAAACACTCAACATCTGTCATAGAGGGTAATACATACAGGCTAGTCTGGCAGATAGCCTACCCACAGACTGACAGTGGGAAACACGGTGGTACAGTGGTTAGCACTGCTGCCTCACAGCAAGAAGGTCCTGGGTTCGAACAACAGCAGGGCTTCTCTCTGTGTTCGCGTGGGTTTCCTCTGGGTACCCCGGTTTCCTCGAACACCATAAAAGACATGCATGGTAGGCAGGGACTACAGATTAAAATGAGCTCATTAGCTAATTCTGGCATATTTACATTGATGTGGAAACTGAAGATGTTGATTAATGTGCACTGTCCCTGGGTAAAAAAATAAATAACTTAATTTAGTGACTCTACAGTAAACTGCTCTGACATTAGTAATATCTCAGCTGCCTATCTCTGCTAATTCTTAGATAATTAAAAACAAACAAGGCAGCCCCTCTTACCTATGACACATTTACATTTCAATTTTACATTTCATTTTCTTCCCTGTCCCATGGCATCAGCAATGTAATCTATAGCCTAATGAATACTTAGCCACAAATGTATTTTATTACCTGCTTCATGAGAGGGAACAAAATGTGTTAAGAGAAACCCCTTGAGAAATAAAATTGAGTATATTAGCCAATTTGAAGTTGTAGGAGGGATGTTGAGGGCTGGTATCAATGTCACGGCAGTCTGGCTCTGAATCGGAGTCGGATTGTTGGAAAACTTCAACGGGTTGGCGTCAAAAAGTCAGCCGAATCCATTGCTCATCGGGGGCTGCCCGCTCTCATAAGGTTGGTGCTAACATTATTACTATTGTAATGAGTGCTGTGTAATTGACTGCCGTCATTCACGTTTTTGTTTCAGAGACACCTGTAGTAAAGGGGAGGGGAGGAGGGGGCAGAATGCGTGTGCCTGTGTGCACATGCGTATGTGTGTGCGTGTGTGCATGTGCATTTGTGTGTGTGTGCCTGTGTGTGCATGCGTATGTGTGCCTGTGTATGTGTGTGCGTGTGTATGTGTGTGCATTAGGGATGGATACCTTTCACATTTGAACCGATACCGGTACCGGTACCAGTACCTGTGAATCGATACCGGTACCCAACGGTACCTTTTTTCGGTACTTTAGTCTCAAGAAATTTAATTTACCTACCTCAGTCGTAAAAAAAAATCCAAACTTCAAATAACAACAATTTCGACAGTTTTCGGCTTGTCATTGCTCCGACTGCTTTGTTGTTGAATCAAGTCAAATCCTAGGTAAGCATATATATTGTGCGTGTGAACGTTGACATGAAAAGAAAAAAGTAAAAAAAAAAAAAAACTGTTTCTCACTTGATTCGATACTCGGTAGTACCGACATGTTTCGGTTCGGTGCCTCAAAAGTACAGAATTCGGTACCCATCCCTAGTGTGCATGTGTGTTTGTGTGTGTGCATGCGCATGTCTGTGCCTGTGTGTGTGTGCATGTGTGCATGCGTATGTGTGTATGTGCCTGTGTGTGTGCATTGCAATGTTTGTGTGTGTGTGTGCGTGTGTGCATGTGTGCGTGTGCGCGTGTGTCGGCCTCCCTGTGTGACTCACCCCTGACGAACACGTAGACGCTGACGGCGGTGGTGCCGTCGATGACAGCCTTGACGTCCTGGTAGTAGCAGCGGTAGTAGCCGGTGTCATCTCCCCGCGTCTCGCTCAGCACCAGGGTCTTGCAGTACGGTCTCCCAGGCAGCCCCTGACACTCCCTCACCACGGCGGCCCGCTGCCCGGGGGCGCCCGTGGGCCGCAACTGAGCCTGGCGGTCTGTTAGCTCCTGCCCCAGCAGAGTGTGATCGGGCCAGGCCCAGGCCAGTGTCCTCTGTCCCCTGGAGAGACACAGCGGTTTGGGTCGTCATGGCGAGACAGGGGGGGGGGGGGGGGGTTGAGGGCTAATTATCATGTCTCTTTAATGAGATCAAGTGAAATTAGATTTACATTTAGTCATTTAGCTGACGCTTTTATCCAAAGCGACTTACAAGTTTTGTACAACAAGACAGCAGGAAGGGTACAACTCTATCAGCTGAGTAACAATGTTTTCATCAAAGTGTTCAGTGCTACAGTGTAGGTTAGTATATTAGGACAATTGCATGACAGTAAGGTTAGTTTGGGTTAGAGTTATTTTTTTTTATTTTTTTTTTCATTTCAGATAATGATTGAAGAAGTGCGTCTTTAGTCGCCGGCCAAAGATTGGACGGGTTTCAGCTGTCCTAACTGTGGTGGGAAGTTCGTTCTACCATTGTGGGGCAAGGACCGAGAATAGGCGACTTCTCTTTGATGACCCTCCCGGAGCTCGGATAGGGGTAGGTCTGAGGCGGCCATAAGATGCAGAGCATAGGGGTCTTGAGGGTGTATAGTTAGAGACCATTGACCGGAGGTAGGCGGGAGCCGTTCCCTTCGCAATGGGGAGCCAGTGCAGGTCCCTGAGAAGTGGGGTGACATGGGCTGACTTCGGTTGGTTTGAGATCAGGCGGGCCGCTGCGTTCTGAATGAGTTGAAGAGGCTTGGTGGCAGTGGTCGGAAGGCCAGCAAGCAGTGCGTTGCAGTAGTCGAGGTGGGAGATGACTGTTGATTGGACGAGGAGTGGGGTGGCTTCTTTTGTCAGGAAGGGGCGGTTCTGGTTGTCGCTGCGATGTGAGCGGAAAAGTTCAACTGGTCGTCAAGGACAACACCAAGGTTCTAGGTGGTCGCGGATGTGGTCACAGCTGCATTCTCGACTGTGATGGAAAGGTCGGTCAGGGGGGAGGATTTGGCCGGCAGGTGAAGCAATTCTGTTTTGCGTAGGTTCAGTTTGAGGTGGTTGGTCGCCATCCAGGCGGAGATGTCAGACAGACAGGCCGAGATCCGCTCAGAGATTTAGTGTAGAGGGAGAAGAGAAGGGGTCCAAGGACCGAGCCCTGGGGGACACCCGTCCGCAGGGGTCGGGTGGCAGACAGGGTCCCTCTCCATGACACTTGGTAGGAGCGGTCATTGAGGTATGATGTCAGCCATGTCAGCACAGAGCCAGCCACTCCCATTCCTGCGAGGGACGCGAGGAGGATCTGATGTTTGACTGTGTCGAAGGCTGCAAATAGTGACAAGACGGAACTTTTCATCATCGGCACCAAAACCACCCTCACCAGATCCGTACCCATCATACTTACCATCAATGACTCCACCATCACCCCTTCCCCCCTAGTCCGCAACCTCGGTGTCATCCTCGACCCCACCCTCTCATTTGACCCCCATGTCCGCTCCATTGTAAAAACATTGTACTTTCACCTCCGCAACATTGCAAAAATCCGTCACTGCCTTTGCCCCCCTGCTGCTGAATCCCTCATACACGCCTTCATCTCCTCCCGCCTGGACTATTGTAACTCCCTCTTCACTGGCATCACCTCCCGCTCCCTCCATAAACTGCAGATGGTCCAGAACTCAGCCGCCCGCCTCCTCACTAACACCCGGTCCCGTGAACACATCACTCCTGTCCTCCACTCCCTCCACTGGCTCCCGATCAAGGAACGCATCAACTTCAAAACACTACTCCTCACCTTCAAAGCCCTCCATAGCCCCCCCTACCTGACTGACCTCCTTCTCCCCTACTGCGCCACCCGTTCCCTCCGGTCCTCTTCCACTGTTTCCCTCACTGTCCCGTCATCCAAACTTAAAGGTTTTGGTGACCGGGCTTTTTCACGAGCTGCACCCCGACTTTGGAACAATCTCCCTCAGACTGTCCGAGACTCTCCCTCACTCTCCACCTTTAAATCCAGACTCAAAACCTACCTGTTCTCCAAAGCATACAACCTTCCCTACCCATAACCACCCTCCTCCAACCTCTGCACCACCATTAAACCATCTGCCTGCACCACCTCCTTTTCACCTTCCCTACTTTCTCTCCCTCTCCACCCCCCACCCCCCCCTTCCCCTCGGTTTCCTTACTTCCCTGACTGTTCCCCTACTGGACTCTGTATCGGTTACTTGTTACCCGCGGTTGTATGTCCTGCGTCTTCATACTGTTGCTTATTCCCTGTGGTTCTTTGTTTCTCTGTTAATTTGTTTTGCTCATTCTTGTGATGATTTCACAAGAATGATTTGGGTTACTGAAAAGCGCTTCATAAATAAAATGTATTATTATTATTATTATTATTATTATTATTATTATTATTATTATTATTATTATTATTATTATTATTATTATTATTATTATTATTATTATTATAGGTCTAGGAGAATCAGGACAGAGGAGAGGCCTTTCGCTTTTGCCTCTGTGACCGCAATGAGGGCCGTTTCTGTGGAGTGACCAGTCCTGAATCCTGACTGATTAGGGTCTAGGAGGTCATTCTGTAAGAGATAATCAGTGAGTTGGTTGGATACAGCACGTTCAAGTGTTTTAGAAAGGAAGATGTAGGGCTATGTGATGCAATGGGGCCACATTGTAAACTATTCAGTGTTGTATTCAGGGCTGTACAAATAGTGTGCGTGTGTGTGAAAACTGTGCATGTGTGTGTGTGTGTGTGTGTGTGTGTGTGTGTGTGTGTGTGTGTGTGTGTGTGTGTGTGTGTGTGTGTGTGTGTGCACGTGTACCTGTGTTTCAAACCTTTGTTTATTCTTGAGAAAGACATTTACAATGCTGTCGAGATTACAGGCATATTTTGCCTTTTCTTGCATAAGATCAGATCAGATGCAGCGGGGTATGAAAACAAAAGGCTGACTTCCCAAGTTCAGTCTGCACTCTGGGGGACCTGAAGCATAAGTCATCTGAGCGTGTCAGATAGGGTCCATAGTTCCAACCCAGCAACATTGTGATATAAGGTGGTCATTTCCCTGGCAAGGGCCTTAAAAATAAACAGATACCAATGTTTATATACCGCCTCTCTGCCAGTGTGTGTTCTTGATGTTTTATCTGGCTAAATAAAGGTTAAATAATTTTTTTTTAAGTGTGAGTGCGTGTGTGTGTGTGTGTGTGTGTGTGTGTGTGTGTGTGTGTGTGTGTGTGTGTGTGTGTGTGTGTGTGTGTGTGTGTGTGTGTGTGTGTGTGTGTGTGTGTGTGTGTGTGTGTGTGTGTGTGTGTGTGTGTGTGTGTGTGTGTGTGTGTGTGTGTGTGTGTGTGTGTGTGTGTGTTAGCTACACACAGGATAATCCATATTTTCCTGTTTCCAGACAACTGGTGTTCTTTGTCAGATAAATTCAGTTATGGGCAGGTACATTATACCAGGGGTGTCATGAACGAGACTAGAATCATTATGGACCCCTGAATGAATCATTTATGGACCCCTGAATGAATCATTATGGACTATGGACCCCTGAATGAATCATTATGGACCCCTGAATGAATCATTTATGGACCCCTGAATGAATCATTATGGACCCCTGAATGAATCATTATGGACCCCTGAATGAATCATTATGGACCCCTGAATGAATCATTATGGGCCCCTGAATGAATCATTATGGACCCCTGAATGAATCATTATGGACCCCTGAATGAATCATTATGGACCCCTGAATGAATCATTATGGGCCCCTGAATGAATCATTATGGACCCCTGAATGAATCATTATGGACCCCTGAATGAATCATTATGGACCCCTGAATGAATCATTATGGGCCCCTGAATGAATCATTATGGACCCCTGAATGTATCATTATGGACCCTGAATGAATCATTATGGACCACTGAAAGACGATCGCTATGCTTTGACCACATGTCTCTACGGAGACGCCACACAAAAAATGCAATTACTGAAAACGACTAGACTCCAAACCCCATATAGGGGGGCAATAAATGTGTTTCTCTGTGCTATTTCACTGCCGTCATGCGCAGCAGCCATCTATCAGACGGCACATTGTGAAAACTAAATGGACTCGAATGAAACTGATTTCCTCTCTAACGAGGGATACTCTGGAGCGCCGGTCACAGAAGGCCCCAGAACTATTCAACGAATCACGCTGGGAAACGGCCAAAAACATCACCAGCTTTCCAAAGACATTATTTCTTGCTACTGTGGCGGGGAAAGAAACACCCGAATAGAGTGGAGGTTTGGCAACGACTCCTCGTGAGATCTCATGAGGATAAGGGTCCAGGGATGGATCGGAACAGGCTCGTATCTCACCTCTCTTTTGGTTCAAAACACAGTGCCGGCTAAACTTTGGTTGCTCCGACCGTCAAATGAGGACACGCACTTTTGTAGACACAGTATTGTGTTCGAAGGCCGTGTGTGTTGGGGTTCACAATATCATTGCATTAGCAGTCCTCCAATTTCATTTGATCTCATCAAAGATATACAATTAATTGATTTCCCGATTCTGAATAGATCTTCAATTGAATTAGCGATTATCAATTAATAAAATCCCAAGATCGCAATTTTTTCTTTTATAATAATTATTTAATATATATATATTTTGTTATCCCCCAATTGAGTTGTTATGCCAATTCCCTTCCTGGTCGTTGGCTCGTTGCACACATTGCCCCACTGTCGGTCTGGGGAAGGTGTAGACCAGGGGTCGGCAATTAAGTTTGGCCTCGCGATAGGCACTTAAAATATTCTGTTATATGTACAGTGTTATGTGTTACATGTATGTTGTACTACGGTCTGTGGGAGCTGAGAGCTCCCCTGAAATTTCATTGTATACTTGTGTGCAATGACAATTAAAAGTCTATTCTATATTATTAATTTTCCATTGGTTCTACCAGCCCACGAATCTGAAGCCCTGGAATCTAATTTAATCGGAAATCGAATCGATTTTGGGACCTTGTGAATCGAATCGATTTGGGAAATCAGTGGCGATATCCAGCCCTTACAATTATAAAGTCTATAAAGTTCACTCTGCTGCACTTACCTGCATGTAACGGTCAGTGTTTCACGGACTGAAATGGCGATGTCGTCTTTGTGGCTGTCGAGGGCGGGCGGAGTCATAGAAAAACCAATCACCAGACCTGAGGGAGCGAGCAGAGCATTAGGTTCACGTCTCGGAAGCTTATAAAGGTCACTCCGCGCCCAGTGGTTTTGACAGCCACGCCGATAGGCTGTCAAAACCCTGAACCTTCCCGGACGCCGAAATCCTAGACGGCGGTGGCGGCGGCAGGCTCAGACTCACACACACCGCCGCATGTTACTCATTACATTTTTACAAGCTGTAAGGCAATCCGCAGGAAAAGCGTGTTGGCTCCTCCGCGCCTGAGGAACACTCCGGACAGACAAATCATAGGCCCACTCGAGACGCGGCTGTTCCTGCTCGCTACCTTGCGCCGGCTCCGCTGACTTTGTGTTTGGCTTAGCGCGGCCGGGTCTAGAATGTCATTACCCGCCTCCTGCGGTGCCCTCGGAGTGCTATTAGCTCCCAGTCGAGTTTCCACGCCGAGCGTGTATCACTTATAAAAGTGTCACAGTGACTTATGCCTCCACCTGGATGCCATTAGAGAAGCACACAGTAATAGCATGCGATGGAGCTCCACACCTAGCGGGTGTTCGGCCTAGACGGTGTTGAGTTTTTCTTTCTTACATTTGTAAAAGCAAATGAAGACCATTTTCTTTTTAGACCCGTGTGTTTTGATAATGACTCTCACACGTTCACAGCGGTATAATACTTTAGCAATTTCCCAGCAGGGGTAACGAAGGACAGAGAGTTGTACCAAGGGTTACATGGTGCAGCAAATCCACAGCTTCTCCAACACCTTATGACATTTACAGCACCATAACCATGGCTTTTGCTGCATGATAGAAGAGAATATCCCATTTCTTCCACAATCAGAATAAATGTGTGGCACCTGTTACCCTACACACACACTCATACACACGTATTAACACACACACACACACACACACACACACACACACACACACACACACACACACACACACACAAACAACAAACAAACAAACAAACATGGTACAAGACATCAAAGATGAAAACGATACTTGATTCTACAGCGCCAGCAGCAAAAGTAATTAAGGATGATCTCACAACAATAAATGCATGACCTCGATGTCAATCAAAACCCTGTGTTCTGCACAGCCTGAGGACCTCAATGCATCATGGGTACTCTCCTGCCTGGGGAGCTCAATGCATCATGGGTACTCTCCTGCCTGGGGAGCTCAATGCATCATGGGTACTCTCCTGCCTGGGGAGCTCAATGCATCATGGGTACTCTCCTGCCTGGGGAGCTGAATGCATCATGGCTACTCCTCTGCCTGGGGAGCTCAATGCATCATGGGTACTCTCCTGCCTGGGGAGCTCAATGCATCATGGCTACTCCTCTGCCTGGGCAGCTCAATGCATCATGGGTACTCTCCCGCCTGGGGAGCTCAATGCATCATGGCTACTCCTCTGCCTGGGCAGCTCAATGCATCATGGGTACTCTCCTGCCTGGGGAGCTCAATGCATCATGGCTACTCCTCTGCCTGGGCAGCTCAATGCATCATGGGTACTCTCCTGCCTGGGGAGCTCAATGCATCATGGCTACTCCTGACCCTTTAGCTCAGCTGGTTAGTGCGGCCGCCTGTGGATCCTATGGTCCCAGGTTCAAATCCACTCGGATACAGCATGTTGCAAGAGAAAGCAGGATAATGTAGATACAGCCTTTTGAGGTGATGGTTTTGGGAGAAGAGGAAGCACCTACATGACCTGCACATTGTGTCCTACAAATGTAATGTGTAAGTGAGTGAGTAGAAGTGTCAGCGCCACCCAGGGTTCGAAATTAAGGGGGGCTTGGGGCAAAATTCCCTTGAAAATTGACCAAATGCCCTCGAAAATCAGTTAAGGGGGGCAAGAAAAGCCCCCGACACTTTGCACAGATGTTTATCCCTTAGTATGCACTAGGGATGGGCATTTTAAAGAAAAATCCAGATCGATTGATCGCATGCTATACTCGAGTGATCGTGTATTACTCGAAAAGGGGGAAAAACACTTAAAAAAAATTATACAAATAATATTTTATTTTTATTTTATTTATTTATTTTTATTGTTTTACTTATTTTTGTTCATTCACGTATATATTTTTAAGGAAACCAACAAACAGTTATAATCTTACACATACATGTGAACAAATATGTAAAAAAATTAAGAAAATTATAATTTTCTTTCATTTTTTTTTTTTATAATTTCAATTTTTTTTCCTTCTATTTTTCTCATAGCTACGAGTAACGATTATTCACGCTCATCCCTAGTATGCACACGCACAGTATAATATGCATGTAATAAATAGTTTGTTAATAAACTCCGTTACTTGAACAATTTTCACTGTGCTCCTAAATTTCTTTGTGCGCTCCTAAATTTTTATTTAGATTTTTTTTTTTTTATCTACTTTTTCTCCTCATTTAAAATTTTTCTCCAATCCCAATTTTGTATTATCCAATTCTACCCTCCCCTGTCTCGAACGTTGTTAGACCATGCCTCCCACTGGTCTGCCTTTTTTCCTTCTTTTTTTTTTTTAACACATGTGCTCCTTGGGGAAAAGGTCAGCGTAGAGCCCTATATATGGAGACATTAACATTACGTTATCAAACATAGGGACGAAGACTGAAAAAAAAATTGTCTACAATGTTTTATAATCTTTATGTTAATTTTCATCATAAAAATTCGGTGCCCCCGAAATACAAAAAAATCCCCCGAAAATCAATTAAGGGGGGCAAAAAAAGCCCTGTGATTTTTTTTTTATTTCTAACCCTGGCGCCACCTACTGGGCAAGAAGATTGGCTGGATGTATTGTACAAATAGCGTGTTCTGAGCCCAAAACTAGGGCTGTCAGTTTATCGCGTTAATTAGATTAATTAATTACACAGCAAATTATCGCGTTATGAAAATTAACTCAAAATGAATAAATAATTTAAAGGGGAACTATCTTATAAATGGCCTTTTTGAGTGTTTAGCATTGTTTCCTAGCTATGTGAACTTATATTAATATGATCTATGTCTCAAAATTCTCATATTGGCGCATTCTTCCAATTCTCCTCTCACAATATTCACCCTCACTGAACTGAGTCATCTGAAAATGTGCCCTATATGTGATGTCATAAAGACACCGCTGCATGTTAATGTTCAGGTGAACCAGAACGCGCACAGTGGTTTAGGAGCCCAGGCTCAAAACGGCTCGAGATCTTGAGGTAGAAAAATGCTGTTTTTGAGGACTTGATTAGAAATACAAAACAATGAATAAAAAAAATATTTATATTACAGAGGTGTTCCATAGACTCACAGGAATTGTGTAAAAGTGCCCAAATAGTGAAATAAATAGTAAAATAGTTCCCCTTTAATACATTTTTTTTTTTTATCTCATTCATTCCATTAGAACGTAGAATACACATTTACAGACTTTTTTTTAATATGGTCCATTTGCATGTTCTTGGTATCTGATTCTAGGGACATCTATGGATCTCAGGGAATGTATTCCCAGTGTCAGCAATACTGTGTCTGTTACTAGGCTTGAGTAAATTGTAATGAATACATTTTTTTTTATCTTTGACTGTGAATAACACCATGCTAAAATTGACCAGACCTGACAAATCTAAGCAAATGAATAAATGGAAGATGATTAAACAGAAGGTTTTGTAGATCTATACAGTACTGAATTCTGCCATCCGGACACATGCCATTTGAAATATGATTATAGAATATAGAATATCAGGCCTAAAATGGTTATGCGATTAAAATGCGATTAATTAGATTAATTAATTACAAATCCTGTAATTAATTAGATACATTTTTTTAATCGCCTGACAGCACTACCCAAAACAAATAAATAATAATAATAATAATAATAATAATAATAATAATAATAATAATAATAATAATAATAATAATAATAATAATAATAATAATAATAATAATAATAATAATAATAATAATAATAATAATAATAATAATAATAATAATAATAATAATACTAACCATGTAGGGGTGTAAAGGTACACGTATCCGTACCGAACCGAACCGTTTCAGTGTGTACCGTACCGTACCGAACGGCTGTGTAGTGTACAGAACGAATACAATGGTATGTTAACCACTAACGACCACCCACCGGGGGCTTTTTTTTCACAATCTAATTTTTTTTTTTTTTTTTACAAGTCGATTATTAATTTCAATATAGAATATTCGTTGACAGCCCTACAAGTACAATTAGTTACTGCACACTACATCACCACTGAGTGGAACATGGAAAGCCAAACTTTCCCCCACTGTACCGAAAACCCGTACCAAACCTTGACTTCAAAACTGAGGTACGTACCGTACCGTGGTTTTTGTGTACCATTACACCCCTATAAACCATGTACTGTCTTTTTATATTATGCACTCTGCTACTAAGGAATCTACCTTGCCTATATTATTACGTACTATGCTAATATATATGACATATGACATCTTGATTAATTGAAAATGGAGGACCCTGATGTAAACAAGATGAAAGTCTTTTTCTGGTCTGCATCCTCTTAGCAGTTATTTGTATTGAGCCCTACTGTATTGTACCCATTCTGCAATCTGTTAATAAAGTTTTCAATCAATCAATCAAACAGTGGCTCAGGAGGTAGAGCAGTCGTCCGGTGATCAGAAGATTCCCATTTCGATTCCTGCTCCTCCCAGGCAGCGTGTCGAAGTGTCCTTGAGCAAGACACTTAACCCCTAATTGCTCCCGATGAGCAGGTTGGCACCTTGTATAGTTGCCTTCGCTGTCTGTGTGTAAATGTGTGGGTGAATGGGTGAATGTGAGGAGCTGCCAGAGTTGTACCCTTCCTGCTGACTTGTTGTACAGAATTTGTAAGTCGCTTTGGTTAAAAGTGTCAGCTAAATGACTACATGTAAATGTAAATGTAAATGAGTAGAGAAGGTGACTCTGAGTGGATTCATCTATGCATACGTTGGTATAAGGATATAGCAAGTGACCACAATTTGCCAAGTAGGCTATAGCTCTTTTGGCAGCAGTCCTGCATAGGGGAAAATAGGCTAGTTAACACAACATAATAATCCTTCCATAAAATGTAATTGTCCCTCTCACCCCTCGTTAAAGGACACAGTTGCTGGTAAATTGGCATGGAAAACCCTGTTTATTTCCACCATAGGTGCATGATTTCTGTTCAAAACAGCTCTCGAGACGTCTATTGGTTGGCAACACTATGAATAACAGAGAGCGGAGGGAAGGCTGTGTCTGCCGCGCTGATTCATGTGGTTCCCTCCTATAGGAACGTCTATCTGCGTGTTGCCGTCAGTGTTGTCCATCTTGCCTGCTTTTCACAGTCCTCTTTGATGTCAGTGACCTATGACCCCAATAACAGCTTGATTCACAGTTCCACTAACCACATTCATCTCTGGTCAGGATCACGAGAAAGTGAATGAAGGGTTACAAATACCACAAAAATCCCATAAAGTGAAGTATCTTCTTTTGCTCTGGTGTCAACGCTGGTGTTATGATCAATCACGACTAAGCAAAACCCAAAAGACACACTCGGATGGATGTGGTATGGGATATCGGATACACATATTTCAGCAACATTTATTTTTTATTACGAATACCACAGAAATCCCATAAAGTGAAGTCTCCTTGTCCTCTGGTGTCAACGGCTGGTGTTATGATCAATCAAAACTCAATGACACCCCAAAAAATACACTTCTGTGGATGCATGCAGTATGGGATATCTCATTACAGACAAACAGGGGGGTTAAAGAGGGAGGCAGTGAGCGTCTCTGAACTGTTCCCAGCCTCGCTCTCAGCAGGGTATTCCTTCCTCAATAGGCCTCCTCATTCAAAAGGTCTTTAACGCTTCCCAAGAGGAGAGACACGGTTTCCCCTACATATTGTCTTGGCTGAGATGGGAACCTACTGCCACCTTCAATCCCATCCACCATCCCCATCCTCATCCGTACACCACCACCACCGCACACACCACAGTCACATATCTATTCTCCCTCTATAACCGTTAGGCGCGCACCGAGAACACCTTTACACTGACACGCCACTTTGGCGACCTCTAGCGGTTCGGGTGTGTATATTTTTTTATACAATATATATCGAATTAAAGCCCTATTTGTTGCCTGTCGATTGCCGTTTCAGGCGTCAAAATCCGTTCAGCGGTTCTCGAGTTACATGACGATATGTAAGGTGTGCGCAAAAGTCTTTAGCAGACTTTGAATGTTTTCCAATACTACTCCCGACTCCCGATGCTCTAGCTCCGTCAATCATTTGGCGATCTCGAAAATTATTGGACAGGGTTGTAACCAATGAGGCTTTCAAATGATACGCGGGGATAAGCGAATCAGGGATCTAGGTGAAAAGTCACGAGCAAAAACAGGAAGTAAAAAATGGACGAATGCATTGGCGTCTATGAGAAAATGGAAACCTGCAGACCTTTTGGGTGGGCAAATCGTTCTTAATAGGGCCCGCCGGCTGTAAACTACCACAGTGATCTGTCTCATTATATAGACTGTCTCTGGTTAAACTACCACAGTGATCTGTCTCATTATATCGACTGTCTCTGGTTAAACTACCAGTGATCTGTCAGTCTCATTATATAGACAGTCTCTGGTTAAACTACCACAGTGATCTGTCTCATTATATCGACCGTCTCTGGTTAAACTACCACAGTGATCTGTCGCATTATATCGACCGTCTCTGGTTAAACTACCACAGTGATCCGTCTCATTATATCGACTGTCTCTGGTTAAACTACCAGTGATCTGTCTCAATATATAGACCGTCTCTGGTTAAACTACCACAGTGATCTGTCGCATTATATCGACCGTCTCTGGTTAAACTACCACAGTGATCCGTCTCATTATATCGACTGTCTCTGGTTAAACTACCAGTGATCTGTCTCAATATATAGACCGTCTCTGGTTAAACTACCACAGTGATCTGTCTCATAATATATGTAACGGTTGTGACAACGTCATCTTAAACTTCGATGCCCAGAGGGAGTTTCGAACCCGGGTCTCCCACGCCGCGGGCAACAACACAGACCTCTATACCAAGAGGTGAATTCACTGCTTTGTAACGTGTCTTTTGAGGATGAGAGTGAGTTTAACCCATAGCACCGCTACTCACCCCAGCCCTTCGTGACTGCGCTTCACGATACCATCCGTTACATATAGACTGTCTCTGGATACTGGTAGACTAGTTAATGGGGATATTTTAAATGACCCATATTATAAAAAAAATTATATAAAAAAGTTAATATAGGTCATATACAATATATATCGAATTAAAGCCCTATTTGTTGCCTGTCGATTGCCGTTTCAGGCGTCAAAATCCGTTCAGCGGTTCTCGAGTTACATGACGATATGTAAGGTGTGCGCAAAAGTCTTTAGCAGACTTTGAATGTTTTCCAATACTACTCCCGACTCCCGATGCTCTAGCTCCGTCAATCATTTGGCGATCTCGAAAATTATTGGACAGGGTTGTAACCAATGAGGCTTTCAAATGATACGCGGGGATAAGCGAATCAGGGATCTAGGTGAAAAGTCACGAGCAAAAACAGGAAGTAAAAAATGGACGAATGCATTGGCGTCTATGAGAAAATGGAAACCTGCAGACCTTTTGGGTGGGCAAATCGTTCTTAATAGGGCCCGCCGGCTGTAAACTACCACAGTGATCTGTCTCATTATATAGACTGTCTCTGGTTAAACTACCACAGTGATCTGTCTCATTATATCGACTGTCTCTGGTTAAACTACCAGTGATCTGTCAGTCTCATTATATAGACAGTCTCTGGTTAAACTACCACAGTGATCTGTCTCATTATATCGACCGTCTCTGGTTAAACTACCACAGTGATCTGTCGCATTATATCGACCGTCTCTGGTTAAACTACCACAGTGATCCGTCTCATTATATCGACTGTCTCTGGTTAAACTACCAGTGATCTGTCTCAATATATAGACCGTCTCTGGTTAAACTACCACAGTGATCTGTCGCATTATATCGACCGTCTCTGGTTAAACTACCACAGTGATCCGTCTCATTATATCGACTGTCTCTGGTTAAACTACCAGTGATCTGTCTCAATATATAGACCGTCTCTGGTTAAACTACCACAGTGATCTGTCTCATAATATATGTAACGGTTGTGACAACGTCATCTTAAACTTCGATGCCCAGAGGGAGTTTCGAACCCGGGTCTCCCACGCCGCGGGCAACAACACAGACCTCTATACCAAGAGGTGAATTCACTGCTTTGTAACGTGTCTTTTGAGGATGAGAGTGAGTTTAACCCATAGCACCGCTACTCACCCCAGCCCTTCGTGACTGCGCTTCACGATACCATCCGTTACATATAGACTGTCTCTGGATACTGGTAGACTAGTTAATGGGGATATTTTAAATGACCCATATTATAAAAAAAATTATATAAAAAAGTTAATATAGGTCTCTGAGGTCCCCAGAACATGTCTACATACAACTGTGCGCTGTGTACATATTTCTAAGTTTCTCAGTGTTGAGTGAAACAATGCAAAACGCAGGTGAAGGCCATTTTTACATTAGAACCTTTAACCAAAACATGCCTAGTATTTATGTGTATGTGTATTCCTCAAAAACAAGTTATAGATACATTTCCAAAATTCCTGAACTTAACAGCCCATGGAAACTTTCCCGAAACTTTCCAGAAATGTACCGGAAACCTTCGGACCCTTTGCAACCCAGATTTGCACCTTCCGTATTCTTGGGAACAGCAGATTTCCAGTAGGGTGCATGGAGGGGGCGGGAGGGGTGGGGGGGCACGGGATGGTCAAAATACTTCATCTCCTTGCCACGTACCAGCATCCCTCACACAGGTCTTAGTCCCATGCCGGCCTTCCCACGCTGGTCCTCCCACCCCCCCCCCCCCCCCCCTCCGTCCCCTCCGTCCCTTTGATATTCCATGCTTTCATGAGCTCAATATGGGCTCTGCCCACCATGGATACTGGACCTGCACTTTTCTTCCTGTGGCCACAGATGGAGGGTATATTTCAAAGCAGGTCTGAACTTCAAAAGAATGTAGGCTCTCGTGGCAGACGTCACGCAGTTACAGTACAGTTCCAAGTAACTGAAAACAGAGAGGTGAAGAAAGGGTGACCCTTGCGTTACGTTTCGGGTGAAACATTCATTCGACTATACGTGCAGCTCTACATGCAGAGAAGATAACTATGGCTTGGATGCCAAATGTTTGAAGTAAAAAAGGAGACGAGGGCAACATTAAAGTCCCTGTGAAACGGCTAGCAGAATGCTATCTGATTCCACATATTTATGCGTTTTCCTGTAAAAACAGGAAGCTAGGGAGGGACTTTACGGGTTGGCGTTTACAGTAGCCAATAGCGCTGAATGTGCAATTTAGTCGACCCATAAGCTTAGCTAGCGAGCTAATGTTAGCGAAGTATGTTAGCAACATTAGCCAGCAAGATAACATCGAGTGCTGCCGAGTTACAATGTGCTGTGAATGTCATTCTAAAAAGCATTTCATTTGAAGCCAAATTTGTATTATGCCCCTGTGTGCAGGATGACTCATCACGTATTTAATATAATTTTTTTTACTGTTTTACAGGAAATTACAAACTCTAAAATACCATTAAGAATACCTACAAAATAACTTTGTGTCATTGTTGGGACAGATACTGGCGTATAAGTGACAATCAGTGCAAGACATAATGTGATAAAAGAACATAAACATTGACTTCGTGGGGCCTTTAAGAACATGTATCGATTGTGATTATGTCCTTGTGTGAGTGAATGGAAATGTCTGCATAAGTGAGGCTAAGATGGAGCTCTCATCTTTCAGTAAACTCCCTAGCTGAGACCCAGCGATAAACGGCTGTCTGACAAGCATTGAAGAGATAGCACACTTCTTTTCACGGCCCTGACAGGATGCAAAATGGACATCGGTTCTGTAAATGTCAAAGGCTGATTTGCATGGGAGACAACATGACAGGAGATGGGGGTGGGAGAGGGGGGGACCTGTCAAAACAAACATGCATCTGATGCAGAAAGAGGATTCTGCCACCGGTGGTGTAAGCAATTCTTGAGCTCAGAAATGGTGGAATGGTTAAGAACTAGGGATGCTCGATATTGGCTTTTTTACCGATACCGATATACCGATATTGTCCAACTCTTAATTTCCGATACCGATATCAACCGATATAAGCCGATACCGATATATGCAGGGTTTCCCCCCCCCAAAAAACGGAATAATTTCAGGTAATTAACATTACATATCTCTTGTTGTGGAATTAACACAACATTATGCATACTTTTGACAATAAATAAAATCAGAGTTTGTTCTTACTTGCTTGCCTGAGTAAATAAAGGTTATAGAAATGTAAAAAATTTAAATTAAAATAAATTTTTGAAAACCGATACCGGTATTTTCCGATATCACATTTTAATGCCGATATCGGCCGATAATATCGGTAGGCCGATAATATCAGACATCCCTATTAAGAACCCATGTACTCCTATTGACCTAGGATCAGATCTCCACGGAGTTCCTGCCCCTTCATCTGCTCAGCGTAGTCTCCCCTCTCCCATCACTGGTCTCCCGTCTCCCGCCTCCTGTCTCCGGTCTACTCTCTACGCCTGTACGTCACAGCCTGCTAAACAGCTCTGCCAGAGAGAGACAGAATCTGTACCGAATGCAGTATTTACGAGTTATGCAGTGAAAAGTAAACAGACTTTCCATTTCAATGTCATTTCTGTGTAAGGAAACAGTATATGGCTGCGTTTTTCGTCATTTCCATGGACACGGCGAATAAACAAGGCTGCACAGACCGCCGTGAAATGAAACTAAATTCACTTCCCCCGCCCCCCCCCCCCCCCCCCCCAACTCATTTTCGGTTCTAATTTATAAAAGAAACTTTTAAATATCGGGGGAAACAATAATATAATATCACTTTTTTTATTTTTTTTATTTTTTTATTATCTTTTTCCCCCTCCTTCTTTTTCCGATTTTTCTCCCATCCCACTGTTAGTCGTTATGCCAATTCCCAACCCCCTTCCTGGTTGTTGCGCACTTTCCCCTAATGTTGGTCCGAGAGACCGGAGACTATCACATGCTTTCCTCCGACGCATGTGCAGCCAGCCGGCAGCCAGCCTGGCCGTGCACATTCTCACCGGGAGAGTGTAACGTGTGGAAGGTCGCACTACCTCTCTCCAGATCCTACCCTTGCTGAGCAGGCGCCCTGACCGAACTGTAGGGGTCGCTGTCCACAACGCCCAGGACCCACCCACGGCTCCCCTCCCCCTAACTCAGCCAAACGAGTTAGTATAGCGATCAGCCCGAGCCAAGGCAATGCTGACTCTCCGGGAGTCGAGACCGCAGCCTCTTGCATTGGTGACGAGCACAATCTCCGCTACGCCACCTGACCGCAATATAATATCACTTAATCAATATGTTATGGGAAACTAATAAGAGTACAGGTAGTGCTAAACTAACCTACACTGTAGCACTCAACACTTTGATGAACATTGTTACTCTGCTGATAGAGTTGTGCCCTTCCTGATGACTTGTCGTACAGAACTTGTAAGTCGCTTTGGATAAAAGCGTCAGCTAAATGACCAAATGTAAATGTAAATGTAGGAGAATGCTCCCTCTCAGCTTTCCTACTTTGTTGAAGAAAATAAACGAGAAAAAACACAAAGAGGAATGGACCTCCTCCTCATGCTGTTAACGTTTTATACAACGCAAGCAGGAATGTACCGGTTTGTGTGACATACTAGTGGTGGGCAGAGAAAGCCTCACTAAACTGGACTGGACACTTCTTGTCGTGGCTCGTGTGTACTATTCCAGCTCTGTGCTGTACATAGTATTAGTATGACATGGTCAGTCGGTCTTCACTAACTGACAGACGTGATAATCATTGGTACACTATCTGTACATTTATTGTCACTCTGAGGAGTCTGGACCAGAGTATGCATTCATCCAGCCACATCAATATTGCAGTTCATTGATATCAGTGTCGTAGTCTATTCAGATCAAGGTTGGATTTATTTATACAGCTCGTTTGAAAACAACCGAGGTTGACCAAAGTGCTGCACAATACAAAGTACAAAAGTAATGTAAATACAATGCTGATATAAAATACAACACAGGGTGCCCAATTTACACAAACAGAAATAGTACTGCAAACAAAAAGGTAGAGCAGTCGTCTGGTAATCCGGAGGTTCCCGGTTCGATTCCCGCTCCTCCCGGGCAGCGCGTCGAAGTGTCCCTGAGCAAGACACTTGACTTAACCCTTAACTGCTCCCGATGAGCAGGTTGGCACCTTGCGTGGTCGCCTCTGCCGTCGGTAGGGATGGGATTCTCGATTCCCATCCCTAGCCGTCGGTGTGTGAGTGTGTGAGTGGACGGGTAAAATGTGAGGAACAAATTGTAAAGCACGTTGGATTAAAGCGGTTAATGACATCCGATTCACTCCGATCGCATGGACTCTCCCCTGTGCCATCTGTTGTGGCTCTCCGTTATTGCTGGGAGGCGTAGCCACGGAGACCGATGTACAGTGCTGGCTGCTGGGATACACACATGGCTCCGGGCCAAGGGAGTCACCGACTGCTCTCTCCCATTCGGACTCCTCAGATTGATGGGATGATTGCAAGAGAGAGGAGGACCAGCGCTGGCCTACGCCCCCGCCGCCACCCCACCCCGCCGCCCCCACCCCGCCCTCTACAGACAGTGTGTCACAGTGATGAAGTCGGTGGGTGCCAGATGTCAATACCTTCCATATGGATATATACTGTAATGTTTCCTCGCTGTCATAGGGTTTGGGTTGGGAGGGGCGGTGAAAGCGGAATCTGTCAGTTGAACGAATGGCTTCAGATGATGTATACAACCCCCATCTGCGTTTGTTTGCATTTTCGCCGAGACGTAATTAAAAACACAAATCTCTCTCGAACGTGGAGCAATGCAAAGTGCTCGTGCCAAAGAAACCCCAAGGAAACACTTTCGGAGTAGTTCTTGGGAGACGTCGGGACCTGGGGGTTGTTCTGATGATGTAAACACGTATAGCTCGGTGAGCGATGGCTCTTTGTGCGGCGTCTTAGGACAAGAGGTTTGCATTGCTGTAAATGTTGTATTTTGTCGCATTAGAGCACAATGAAGGAGGGGGGCAGGATGGCCTGGAGGTAAAGAGGACGGACAGTAACCGAAAGGAAAGTATGCTGCCTAAGTGCACTTGAGCAAGGCACTGCCAAAAACTGCTCCAGGGGTGCTGCACTGCGGAAGACCCTGCTCTCCGACCTCTCTGATTAAATGCATTTGTGTAGGGGACTGTGTGTATGTGTAACTAAGAGGGGATATGAAGACTGTGTGTAAATGTAACTAGGAGGGATATGAGGACTGTGTGTATGTGTAACTAGGAGGGGATATGAAGACTGTGTGTATGTGTAACTAGGAGGGATATGAGGACTGTGTGTATGTGTAACTAAGAGGGGATATGAAGACTGTGTGTAAATGTAACTAGGAGGGATATGAGGACTGTGTGTATGTGTAACTAGGAGGGGATATGAAGACTGTGTGTAAATGTAACTAGGAGGGATATGAGGACTGTGTGTATGTGTAACTAGGAGGGATATGAGGACTGTGTGTATGTGTAACTAGGAGGGGATATGAAGACTGTGTGTAAATGTAACTAGGAGGGATATGAGGACTGTGTGTATGTGTAACTAGGAGGGGATATGAAGACTGTGTGTAAATGTAACTAGGAGGGATATGAGGACTGTGTGTATGTGTAACTAGGAGGGATATGAGGACTCTTTGTATGTGTAACTAGGAGGGATATGAAGACTGTATGTAACTAGGAGGGATATGAGGACTGTGTGTATGTGTAACTAGGAGGGATATGAGGACTGTGTGTATGTGTAACTAGGAGGGATATGAAGACTGTATGTAACTAGGAGGGATATGAGGACTGTGTGTATGTGTAACTATGAGATATATGAAGACTGCGTATGTGTAATGTAAGGTTATCCTATAACTCTAGTTATATGAGTATAGCGAGCGCTCTGCTCTTTATGGAACTATCCCTTTATCCACTCTAATAATGAATAACTTTCTCCACATGCACACACCCATCCGCCTGGCCACACCCACATCCGCTCCTCTACATAAGCGGGGTTGTGGCCACAAGTCTTTCACCACCGAAGGCGAAAACCACGGGGTCCTCAGTGAGTCAGAGCAGAGCGCTCGCTATACTCATATAACTAGGGTTATAGGATAACCTTACGTTATAGATCGTATAGCTTTACGCTCTGCTCTTTATGGAACACAGGAGCTGAGCAGAGCGAAAAGCTCGACAGATGTACCGGCTGAGGCCCCCCACAACCATCAGAACCGGGGAGGACCCGAGCCCCCTGGACCCCCCTAGTGGAGGACGGGAGGGAATCGGATCAGACTGTGCAAAGAGGGTTTAGCACCTCAAACGCACAGGGTGAGCAGACCGTGGGACTTACCTTCATTCAGAAGGACCCGCGACCACTCAGGCGCGCATCCCACATGCCACCAGGGAACGGAGGGGAAGCAAAACACCTCCGTCACAGCCCCCAACATCACAGGGTCGAAGGTCAAGAACCCAACCCCGTGGCAAGGCCGGAGCAGCGGAGCGCGGAGGAGGTCCCAGCCCTAGGACAACCTGAGGGCCAGGACCCCCCGAAAAAAGGGGGCATGGTGAGGCCAACGAGGCCGTAGCATCGGGACCCCACCAGACAGTCACTGGTGACACCACCCCCCACATCGCCAGCGTATCGGACAGGGCCCAAATCAAGAGCAGCCCCTTCCCCCCTCGGCACGCTGCTCTGAAGCACTCTACAAGAGGCTACTCCCCCACAACACTGCGGGGCCAGTCGGCGTGCCGGGGAGACAACACCCAAGGAGGTTGATCCCTCAATCCAGGCAACAGGCCCCAAGAGCAGAACTCGACCTGTGCCTGGAGCACTGCGGACTAGACAGGCGCCTAAAGGGCCTACTGTGAGAACAGTATCCCGGCGGAACGGGCGTTCGGTATGCTGTGCACCATGTCATAACCTCCACAAACCCGACCCCTCCAGCGGGGTCAAGGTTCAAAGAGGAGGCTGACACAATTGGCAGACGTCATAAAAGGTGCGGGGGCACACTCTCGGGCAGACAGGGTCAAGCCTGGCCTCAACCCGAGAGTCGACTCCGCTATCAACACACCGGGGAACCAACCACCCCCCTATGTTTAGTTTAACATGAGGCGGTTGTTCCCTTAACCCACCAAGAAAACTCAGAAACATAACTGCTCGTATACACAGGCTATACAGGCAGTACAAGTGTTTCAGTTTTCAAAGGGTTAACCCAGGCCAACAGGTCGACGAGAACGAGTTCGGACTTGGGCCTGGCGGACCGGGACCTACACAGGGATGCCTAGAGGGGTTAACAGAAACCTCCTTGACAGCTCCCTCCCATCCCCGCCCAGCAGGGGGAGGGAGGGGTGAAAATAAATGGAGAAGGACCAGGCCCCCTACCACAGCGCGAGGTACAACACAGTATGGACCAAGCACGTCACTGTTAAGGGCAACTCATAGTGGCATACACATGACACACACATCCACGACATCAATCCCTGCGACGCCCGGGCCGACCCGGCATTTTCCCCCCAGAAAAGCACAAAGTCCTTCGGGGTACCAGAACAGCAGATCTGCGCCCCGGAGGACAACGGGTTAACGGCGCGACCAGAACCAGTCGCGTGTCCTAGTCACGCCGCCATCCCCAGTCCTAAGAGGGGGGTAGGTACGCGTGTCGATCCAAAACATCACAGAAGGCGCCACCAAGATGGTCAGCACGCGAATGCACTGCTCCTGGTGGCCCACCTCATGGGCGTGAGACCCCTCCGCCAATGTATTGATCTACTCCATCATCTCCCCCTGGAGATGTACGTGAGCCGTCGAGTCTAACCTAGTACACTGGCGCTCGGTAGAGATAAAAAATCTCCTTCCCAGCCGCCCGCATAAAAACGCAGTTTCTATGAATTGGGCAACCAAGGCGCGCCCAGCCCATAATGTGGTTTCACATTGAAAGCACCCAGGGCCAGCGCTATGTATACGTCGAGACCCAAAACACATCAATGGTGAATTCTAATAAGAAAACCAGACAACGTTCCCTCCATGCTGTCTGGGACGAGCAGCAGGAAGCCGGTCAATAAGACACAGATATGGGTCTCATACGACGCGTCTGAGGGTAAACCCTGTCAATTCTGCTCTTTACACAAGAGGGGAAGACAGAAAATCCCCCAGAGAGACCTCCACGTGAGTAACAATTGAAAAAGATATATGTAATTATTGAGCCAAGTGACCAAAGGCCCAATACACATTTCAATAGAGAGCAGAGCAGAAAACAAACAGTTCTCAATGCATTGCATCACCCAACTTTGACAATGACAGTGGTCCGTAGCACGGAGCCTGAAAAAACTCACGGAAGTGTCATGGCCAATAGAAAACGCGCCCAGTGACGTATTCCATGGCCGGGGAAATCCTGTGACCCACTTATCCTAATATGGCGTGGGACCAGGGAACTCCCCCGCCCCCCCCCTCCCTGTGATGCGCTGACCCCACAGCCCGACAGGGAGACTGACGTACAGGAGGTCCAACCCCCTGTCCAATCAGTAAAAGGGGGGAGGGGTTTATCAGTTCACCCCATATGACCCCACACCCCGGATATGATGCAATAACAAAGCAGTGCCATGACACCAGTTGTTTAGCGTGCTACATGAAAAGTGCATATACCTGCTCGGGTAAAAGCTTTACAGTTTGCACGCCAGCCACAGACAATAAACTTGTGTGTGTAAAAAACTGGTTTTTAAACAAGGCTTAGGCTCATGTGTGAAAAAACTTGCCACCCGCATTTTTACACCTTTACCCCAAGTAAAGAAAAAACAACAGATGTTAAAGAGAGGGTCCAAGGACCTCGGTACAATAGCTATATATGTTGCCTCCTCCTCACATCACCGGTGGCATCAGTTCGGGGAAAATGGGGCTGGAGCACGGAGCGCTCCTCCTCCATCTCCCTGCAGGCTGCCGTCATCTGCTGCATGGCCGACCCGAAGAGTCCAGCATCGGAGAGGGGGGCCGTGAGCAGTGGAATCCTCCTCTGGTCCGGCACCCGCGCCTGCTCCAGCCAAAGGTGGCGCTGGATGAGAGTGGCCAGGGCGCGCTCCTTCCCGGCGGCTATCGCCTGCAGCTGGGTTAGATGCAGGATGGCTCCAGCCGCCTGGGCATGAAGGTACCGTTGATGGTCATCTAGTACCGTCCCGCCCGCCATCAGCCCCGACATGTAGCGCGCCAGCTGCGCAATGTTGGAGGTCGCAGCCGGGCTCTGTGTCGAGGCGATGTACACCTGGTCACTCCACGACGCCAACTGCCTAGCCAACTTCCCCTGGGGAACTGGCTTTCTTAACGGCTCCCACACCATCTCGGGGCAAAGTATGGCTGCCATCGTGCTATCAAGCCGAGGCACCCCGTCCTTTAGCCCCTGGACCAAACCCACCACCCGCGTGACTGGCACGTAGGCGGGGGTAAGGCCAACGATGCGGGATATTACCTGTCCCTGCGCCACGTAAGCCTCCATTGCTGGGAAGAATGGGCAGACAACGCCCGTCTCTCTCACAGGACGATGTTGCCAGAGATGACCCATCATGTCATCAGGAACAGGTGCCGGCAGTGGCTGCGGCAACGCCACGCCATTAGCGGCTGCGGCGGCCGCCATGAGCTCGGGGAACAAGGCAAGCAACTCCCCTTGCATACCTTGCATACCTTGCATACGCAGGCAAATACTGCGGCATGGTCATGCTGGACCTACAAAAGGCCTTTGACACGGTCAATCACTCCATTCTGATTGACAAGCTAAAAGCAATTGGTTTTGATAGTCTATCAGTGAGCTGGATGCAATCCTACCTTGAGGGGAGGGAACAGATGGTGGAGGTAAACGGTACCCTACCCCCCCCCCCTCACAGTGAGCTGTGGTGTTCCACAAGGAAGCATACTAGGACCGCTACTGTTCCTAATTTATGCAAATGACATGTCGTCAGCTTGTGACTGCAACTTGTTCCTGTTTGCGGACGACTCAGCCCTGCTGGTCTCTGACAAGAACAAGTTACAGTTTGAAAAAACCCTCAGCTCGGAACTAGGCAGAATCTGCATATGGCTCGCTGATAACAAACTATCATTACACATGGGCAAAACAGAGTCCATTCTCTTCGGTTCAAATAACAAACTCAGCAAGACCGACGGCTTCTCAGTTACAGTGGGTGACAATATTGTCACAAGGAAAGATGAAATTACTTACCTGGGTTCCATCCTAGAGGCTAATCTCTCCTGTGACAAAATGGCATCCAATGTAATAAAAAAAGTCAACCAACGAACTCGATTCTTGTACCGGATCTCCTCTCTGGTAAACAAGAATACACTGAAGACTCTGGCAGGAGCACTCATTCAGGGGTACTATGACTATGCTTGCACCTCATGGTACCAAAGCACCTCAAAGGCGCTAAAAACAAAATTACAAACATCTCAAAACAAACTGGTCAGACTACTGCTTGACCTTACTCCTAGAACCCACCTCACCCCTGCCCACTTTGACAACCTAGGATGGCTTAGAGTAGACGACAGAGTACAGCAACTTGCAATGGGCCTGGTCTACAAGATACACTACACGACCAAGGTACCCATGTACATGTCAAAATACTTCCCAAAGGTCAGTGAATACCACGATCACAACACCAGAGGGAGCTCCACAAATCATGTTAAACCCAGATTCGGCTCAAATAAGGGACTAAACACGTTTCGCAATTATGCCACATCAATGTGGAACGCCCTACCCAAAGCTGTAAAGGAATGTGGATCACTACCCACTTTCAAAACCTCTCTCAAGGGACACCTACGGGAGACTGCAATTCAACACTGGCCCCTGTAAATATCCTAACCCAACCCCCTCCAATGTACAGTCATTTACCTAGTATGGTTTTGTCAATAGTCCAATGTACAATTTTGTTTGTTTGTACAGTGTCTCCCCCCCCCCCCCCCTCAATGTACAGTTTTGCTTGTTTATACAGTGTGCCCACCCCCCCCCCCCAACCACCTCCAATGTAGATTACCCAGTATGGTTGTCAATATCCCAGTGTACCCAACCCCCCCCCACCCAACCTCCTCCAATATACAGTTTCTACGTCAAATGTATATACTCCCTTTTCCTGACTCCTTCTGTATCACAAACAGTACTGTATTTGCAAATCTGGTATGTCATAAATGTATAGATGTAGCAGTACTGACTATCTGTATGTCATGTATGTCATATATGTCCTGATGAATTGAAAATGGGGGACCCTGATGTAAACAAGACGAAAGTCTTTCTCTGGTCTGCATCCCCTTAACAATTGTGTGTATTGAGCTGTACTGTATTGTACCCATTCTGCAATCTGTTAATAAAGTTTTCAATCAATCAATCAATCAATCAATTCTTCCACGTCACTCGCATCCCTCTCGTACGGCAGGCTGCACTGGGCGCCGTCGGCCGACGCGGCAGATAGCTGGGCATCTCGTCTCCGGGCTGGAGGTTTTAACCCAGTCCCAGAGTACAAGGAACCCCAGGGAGACGTAGCACTCCCTGCCACTCCCCAAGGGGGAGAGTGACACGTCTCCGCCGGGCCTTCGAACAAGAGAGCCCCCGCCCCCTCCATGTAATCCTCAGTTTCCATCGGATATGGAGAAGAGGCGAGAGAACTCTCGCTCGGCTCCAGCACAACACTACAACCGTTCACCCCCGCTGCTCGCAGTCTTACGACAAGAGCGAGCCGAGGCGAAGAGTCTGCGACGTAAATCCCCGGCCACCATCGGCCGACTGTCCCCTGGCGGGGGGAACCAGGGCCGGAACTCAGCCACCTCACAGGAGATGGGAGCTCAACGGCCCCTCGGCGAAGCACACTCTCCTCCGGGGGCCGCCCAGGCGCACCTGTTTGCCACGACCGTGGAACCAGAGACGCCCCACGACGCACGGAGGACGCCGCGATAGTGAAGCGCTGGTGGAGGGTAGCGTTGTAATCGTCTAGACCCTCCGATGGTGAAGACATTATCTCTTTGCTTTTTCGAAAATTTGCGAGAGAGAAAAAACAAAGATACAATGTCAACGTAGCTCCTCTCCAACAACTACTTTGGCACTAAACTTAAAGTGGTGTGTTACAGACACTTTCGGTGGTAAAAGTAGGGAAGGAGCTGATGGTGTGGCCACGACCCTGCTTATGTAGAGGAGCGGATGTGGGTGTGGCCAGGCAGATGGGTGTGTGCATGTAGAGAAAGTTATTCATTATTAGAGTGGATAAAGGGATAGTTCCATAAAGAGCAGAGCGTAAAGCTATACAATCTATAACTAGGAGGGATATGAAGACTGTGTGTGTAACTAGGAGGGATATGAGGACTGTGTGTAACTAGGAGGGATATGAGGACTGTGTGTATGTGTAACTAGGAGGGAATATGAGGACTTTGTGTATGTGTAATTAGGAGGGATATATGAAAAGACACATTTCAATTGCCTTGTGTACATTGACAATAAAGTAATCTTGTTCTTCTAATAAGATTAAACCATAAAGAGAGAAACAAAAGGAGGAGCTGTATTCTAAAAGGGACAGGCAGTGTGTACTACTACAGTGTGGCAGTTCAATGAGTAGGCACAGCCTCTCTGTGGAGTTTTCTTTTGGAAATTGCAACGCTGTAGACAAAATAGACGACGTTCAGATCTAATCAGACAATGCAGCACTTCGCCGCAGGGTGGTGCGTCGGTGTGGACGGGCCATTTGTGTGGCGTTGTTTTTGGCAACCCAATGAGGTAACTAAAGAATATTGTATACAGCATTGCAGTTAAAAAAAAATAAAAAATGAAATGCCTCGACAAAAGTACAGAGACAACCTCAGGGTGTACTGAGGTTCAGTATAAAGGTGTTTCAGAGTGTCTTTTGTCTGTTGCTCTGTTGAAATATCTCAACGTAATATCTGACTTCTTGACAACTAACTGGTGACGGAAAGACGTCCAGAAACAGAGCTGAGGCCGGTTCCCTCTTCTCTCATGCATTCCAGCTGGAGCTGAACAGATAAGCAGCCTCAACTAAAAAAGGAGCAACATTCCCTCCTTTAATCTAAAAAGATAAAAGAGTAGTTATTTCCTACGGTGCTTTACTAATTTTGCTATCTCACGATAACAAGGGACATAAACATGGACATTTGGACGTGGTGAAACTCCTGCAGCACAGATAAACTTCACAGCTGTCTCGGAGATGTGCGTTTGTTGTTTACATTGGCCTGCAGATGGATTTCTGTGGCTAACTCGTAGTCAGGGGCTCGTGTTTTTATATAAAGCTTTACATTTATATCGTGGCCCACTTGCTCACGTGATGACCATATATAGTTACATCCTTAAATTATACTGTAGATAATGGACATTGGTTCTACAGCTTACACATATTCCCATTGACCAAGATATTTTACACATTTGGGACTTAATTAATTAAACATCTCTGACTCCAACCATTACCCATGATTCTGAAGAGAACTCATTGGCCGACGCACTTCACATGGTTTCATCCCCTATTCATCCATGTAATAATAAAACACAAGATACTCGTGCCCTAATGATAAGGATAAGCGAATCAATAAAGAACCCCAATCACATTGTCAAAAGAAAGTATAACATGCTTATAAATAATTATACTATGGAACTACACACTACGAATGTATTCCAAACAGCATCGCCAACTTCAACAATGCAGATGCTACATACCCTGCCACATGGCCCCTAATGGCCACCGCAACCCAACATGTAGATAGATAGGCAGTGAGAGCCAGCATATCACCAGGGTTATCAAGTAGGCACCTTTCTTCACTGGTGTTTCCTTAAATTAGCCTCTCCTTATGTCGAAAACTATTCCTGATAACAACCACACGTGAAATAGAAACAACAGAACCCTTTGCTTGGTTTGACCCCCAGCTGACATTATTTCTCCTCAACCAAATCCTTCCTTTCAATGCTTCTTCCGACATCTTCCTAAGCCGGTAAGCCTTTCGCAAACTGCTCACGAATGCCCATCTCTCCAAATAGGAGATCGTTAGCCGACAAATGATATAGTCGATCGTGCTACACACAGTATGAACCCTCTGCATCCTACTTCCACCGGACAAACCCTAGCTTTCCATCCTCGCTGTTCAGTTTCTGCTGCCAAATATGCATATTTATCCTCTATCTATATTTTTCCTTCCATAATCCTCCACCACTGAATCCTCCCTGGACATCAATTCTATAAAATAAACTGATACCAGACCATAACACTAAGCCTCAAGTTAACACTAACTATTTCT
This sequence comes from Notolepis coatsorum, assembly GCF_963971535.1. Classification (NCBI taxonomy): domain Eukaryota; kingdom Metazoa; phylum Chordata; class Actinopteri; order Aulopiformes; family Paralepididae; genus Notolepis; species Notolepis coatsorum. Next base: position 22,156,170 of record NC_140180.1, read on the forward strand.
CGTGGGCGGCTACGTGGCGTAGTGGGCAAGGCGCTCGCCACGAATGCGGAGACGCTGGGCTCGCCTGTTCGAGCCCAGCGCTCCACATTGCTTTCAGTTTAGCTGGTCGTTCATACTAATACACATTGGCCGTATTAGGGGGTGGGAAACTGATGGGTGGGGATCGGGCGTTGTGGACAGCGACTCCTACAGGTCGGTTGGTGCGCCTGCGCAGTAGAATCAGGTGTCGGGGGCAGCGTGAGCCTCCCACGCGTTACTCCTCGCCACTGAGAGATCGAGCTGCGCAGGTGAAAAGATGCGACTGCTGTTACCTCAAGTACCGGAGGGGACTTGTGCTATGTATGACTTAGTCCACATTGCAGCCGGCTTGTGGGAGGCAAGAAACAGCGTTCGTGACAGGGGAGGGTTGAATTGGATGATACGAAATTGGGATGGGAGAAAATATAGAAAATGGGAGAAAAAGTGGATAAAAAAAAACACTAACTATTTCTCCTGGAACAACGAGTTTTCCTCCCAAATCTACCTGCATCTCCCAATCATTAGGTCCCTTTAGCTGGCATGACTCATGCCTGCCTAAAAACCTACCTCTATATGCATCTCCCTCACAGACAAATAGAATGGCTGCACTCTCCACCCGATTACATCCTGAATTCACCTGTACTCTTCTGCTTTCAATTCCTGCCACTATACGTTTTTCAAAACCTGGTTATGTCGCCATGTACCAACCTTAAGAAAGACTAGTCTTACAACCTGACTGAATATGTCTCTGAACACAGTGGACACGACGGCTCCCCATAAATGCCTTTGTTGTAGATTCTGTGGTGATGGCAGCACATCATAAGCTGGTCCCTCCAGCCAAGCTTCCTCTTCTCAACACTTTCCCAAAGCATCCACTGTCCCTACTTAGCCTGGGCCACAGCCTTTGTACACCTCACTACTTCCTCTTTTCGATGTAGCTGCTCCAGAACCAGATTCCTCCTTTCTGTGGGACCTGCTTTGATCCACGCTGGTTTCCCTGAGCTGAGCCCTCAGCCCCTCAAGCCCCCCCCCCCCCCCCCCCCCCCCATCATTGTTGCACCTTACCTATAATGTCTGTATGCCTAGGAGCTACCTCTGCTGCCCGTCTTGGGTTCAATTTCCTCCCAGTAGTTGCACTTGGGACCAAGTTACTAGCTAATGTATCTTTGCTCCCTGATAGCAACAACTCTATTGTCACTTTCACACTTGTTAGACACACATAATAAACCTCTCCATAAAACAGGGACACGTCCCCAAGGACTTCAAAATTGCGAGGGTGACCCCTCTGCACAAAAAGGGCAGCAAATTAGACCCAGGCAACTACCGCCCTGTTTCTATTCTCACCTCCATCTCGAAAGTCATGGAAAAAATAGTCTACGAACAGGTCGAAAAGTACCTAGCGGAAAAAAATCTAATCTACGAATTCCAATCTGGCTTCAGAACATCCCACTCCACTGACACATGCCTTCTCTATTTGAATGACCACATCAAACAAGAGGTGGACGCAGGCAAATACTGCGGCATGGTCATGCTGGACCTACAAAAGGCCTTTGACACGGTCAATCACTCCATTCTGATTGACAAGCTAAAAGCAATTGGTTTTGATAGTCTATCAGTGAGCTGGATGCAATCCTACCTTGAGGGGAGGGAACAGATGGTGGAGGTAAACGGTACCCTATCCCCCCCCCTCACAGTGAGCTGTGGTGTTCCACAAGGAAGCATACTAGGACCGCTACTGTTCCTAATTTATGCAAATGACATGTCGTCAGCTTGTGACTGCAACTTGTTCCTGTTTGCGGACGACTCAGCCCTGCTGGTCTCTGACAAGAACAAGTTACAGGTTGAAAAAACCCTCAGCTCGGAACTAGGCAGAATCTGCATATGGCTCGCTGATAACAAACTATCATTACACATGGGCAAAACAGAGTCCATTCTCTTCGGTTCAAATAACAAACTCAGCAAGACCGACGGCTTCTCAGTTACAGTGGGTGACAATATTGTCACAAGGAAAGATGAAATTACCTACCTGGGTTCCATCCTAGAGGCTAATCTCTCCTGTGACAAAATGGCATCCAATGTAATAAAAAAAGTCAACCAACGAACTCGATTCTTGTACCGGATCTCCTCTCTGGTAAACAAGAACACCCTGAAGACTCTGGCAGGAGCACTCATTCAGGGGTACTACGACTATGCTTGCACCTCATGGTACCAAAGCACCTCAAAGGCGCTAAAAACAAAATTACAAACATCTCAAAACAAACTGGTCAGACTACTGCTTGACCTTACTCCTAGAACCCACCTCACCCCTGCCCACTTTGACAACCTAGGATGGCTTAGAGTAGACGACAGAGTACAACAACTTGCAATGGGCCTGGTCTACAAGATACACTACACGACCAAGGTACCCATGTACATGTCAAAATACTTCCCAAAGGTCAGTGAATACCACGATCACAACACCAGAGGGAGCTCCACAAATCATGTTAAACCCAGATTCGGCTCAAATAAGGGACTAAACACGTTTCGCAATTATGCCACATCAATGTGGAACGCCCTACCCAAAGCTGTAAAGGAATGTGGATCACTACCCACTTTCAAAACCTCTCTCAAGGGAGACCTACGGGAGACTGCAATTCAACACTGGCCCCTGTAAATATCCTAACCCAACCCCCTCCAATGTACAGTCATTTACCTAGTATGGTTTTGTCAATAGTTCAATGTACAATTGTGTTTGTTTGTACAGTGTCTCCTCCCCCCCCCCCTCAATGTACAGTGTTACTTGTTTATACAGTGTGCCCCCCCCCCCCCCCCCCCCCCCAACCACCTCCAATGTAAATTACCCAGTATGGTTGTCAATATCCCAATGTACCCAACCCCCCCCACCCAACCTCCTCCAATGTACAGTTTCTACGTCAAATGTATATACTCCCTTTTCTTGACTCCTTCTGTATCACAAACAGTACTGTATTTGCAAATCTGGTATGTCATAAATGTATAGATGTAGCAGTACTGACTATCTGTATGTCATGTATGTCATATATGTCTATATGAATTGAAAATGGGGGACCCTGATGGAAACAAGACAAACGTCTTTCTCAGGTCTGCATCCCCTTAACAATTGTATGTATTGAGCCGTACTGTATTGTACCCATTCTGCAATCTGTTAAATAAAGTTTTCATTCATTCATTCATTCAGTTACTGGTAGCTGGAGAATACCTTTCTCATACAATGCCACAGTACTAATACAAAGAGGGACTCCTAGCCCTTTCCTGATGAACCAATCTCTGACAAATGAACCAATCTCTCAAGCCTTTCTGCCTTTGATATTGGCTTCTCTTACACCGATAATGGCCAGAGCAACTTAGGGAATAACAAAAACTGCAAACGCCACAACTTCAACTTGCCTGGACGCCCTGGCTTCTCTTATCTGTCCTATGCCCTCAACAATGTTGAATTGTTCAAGCTGTTCACTGTCATTCAACTCCCCATTATACCACCTACCCAAACTTTTAACCGGTTTGTCAATTATAGATGGAATTTCTTCCACATCTACATACAAATGTCTCTCTATTACCTTCCCTCTGGTCAATGAAATGCTTCTCGACTTACTAGGCTTAAAGGGGAATTCCAGTATTTTTACACCATGTCGGGTCTAAATGAATAATAGGGACAACATTATTTGTAATTGGTTCAGTATTGAGGGAGATCACTTCAGCCAGCAGCCGTAAAATGGTGTGTAATGTGATCACACGGGGCAAACATGCACGTCAAGGTACATCCACTAAAATAGCTTATAATTATAGGCGCAGACTGTTATAATAAGTGTCTGAAGACTCTGGCTCAAACAGAAGTCTCGCTCTGAAAGCCCACGAGGCGTGAGTTGTTGCAGGAAGAGTACAGTGGAAGCCTGAGTGAGTTGTCTTGTTGGAACTTGGAAGAACAGAAATCGTCACGTTTTCTAAAAGATATAAAAACCAATGGTTCATGTTTGTGCAAATCCAAATTGTACAGAGAAAATGTTGAGCCACATTGCTTTCATAGACTACCGCAATACGTCCAGTATTCTGAAATAAATCATGGGAATAATTGGCTATAGACCACTGCACTTCAGCTTTACATTGAGCTCATGGAGGAGAGAGCGGGGGGAGACAATTACTAAATGTGGATGAGAGCCTTGACATTAAGTGGTTGTAGCTACGGCGGTGGGGGTGCTGGAGACATGATCCAATAGACTTTTATACGCCCGAGTCTCCTGAACACGGAGAGACCAATCCCAAGTCGATCGGCACTTTCTTGGCCGAGCTATAGTCACTTTTCCGCACCTACTCCCGAACTCCGCATGCGCACATTGATAAACCTAGATCTATGACAATCCAGAGACTCCGTGGGCAATCTGCGCATGCAGAGTTCGGGAGTAGATGCTCTCATCCACATTCATTCATTTTCTCCCCCCGCTCTCTCCCATGAGCTCAATGTAACACGGAAGTACAGTGGTCTATAGACTACCTTTGTCGGATAGGTACACGCTGAGAGTGTGGCTAGCTATACTACAACTGGATGAAAGCTCTCGTCCGTACACTGCGCCTTGCAGACCATTGGGTCTGTACCGATTATGTTGACCCTGATGACTACCAGTCCAAGAGAAGAAATACTAGAAATACTATACCCCCTGAGTGGAGGTAGCTAAAGTTATTGTGTTGACCTGGCATCAAGTTCAACTTTTGTTTTATTTGTCACGTATAAAGTACATTACATTAAAGTGAAATGCTTGGTTCTGTATGAGCCCCCTGAGAATGTGCTTCATACAGTAAAAAAAAAGTAGCCATGTATAGAATAAAGTCCAAACACTATACAAAATATGCAATATACAAACTAAAGTACAACCTAAAGTACAAAATGCAAACAATGAGGTACTGTATGGATGTAGTGCAAATATTTTTGTAATAAATAAGATAAAATATGGTGTAAGCTTGGCAAGTAGCGTGTACAAAATATTGAGTCATGACTTATGATTATAAAACATCTATATATATTTATTTCCCCTTCGTGACTTCTTTACACGCCCCCGGCTGCAAGTAGTGGAATGGATAAACAGAGACTGGAAGAAGCGTAAACACAAACGTCTATCTCTGTAGGCATGTTGTCAGACACATATAATGACAATCTGAGCCTGTCAGTGGTAAAAAGGCTCTTTAAGCAGACCCCCTTTGGCGTTCATGTTTGCCCCCTGTGATTACGTTACAGCCCGTTTTACGGCTGCTGGTTGAAGCGATCTCCCTCAATACTGGACTAATTACAATAAAATTGTTGTCCCTATTGGGGCGGCTACGTGGCGTAGTGGGCAAGGCGCTCGCCACGAAATGCTGGAGACACTGGGCTCGTCAGTTCGAGCCCAGCGCTCCACATTTGCTTTCAGTTTAGCTGGTCGTCCGTACTAATACACATTGGCCGTATTAGGGGGTGGGAAACTGATGGGTGGGGATCGGGCGTTGTGGACAGCGACTCCTACAGGTCGGTTGGTGCGCCTGCGCAGTAGAATCAGGAAGTGTCGGGGGCAGCGTGAGCCTCCCACGCGTTACTCCTCGCCACTGAGAGATCGAGCTGCGCAGGTGAAAAGATGCGACTGCTGTTACCTCAAGTACCGGAGGGGACTTGTGCTATGTATGACTTAGTCCACATTGCAGCCGGCTTGTGGGAGGCAAGAAACAGCGTCCGTGACAGGGGAGGGTTGAATTGGATGATACAAAATTGGGATGGGAGAAAATATAGAAAATGGGAGAAAAAGTGGATCAAAAAAAATTGTTGTCCCTATTGTTAATTTAGACCCCACATCATGGAGAAATTGTATCTTATTTAATTTTATTCTATGCTATTTTTTATTTTATATCATATTGAATGCTGCTACGGTCGAGGAACCACAACAAAGCACATTTCACTCTTTTTTAGCTGTAAAAGGTACCGAATGATGTGACAATAAAAGGAATCCGATTCTGAATCTGAAATAGGGTCCATGTTTAAATTTCTTTTTTTTTTACCAGAATTCCCAGAATCTTCATCCTAGCCCGCTTGAGATTCTCATTGAACTTCTCTAGTAACCCATTTGTACGAGGCACGCATGGTCCCCAGTGTCATGTCATCCATGTGAATCGCTTAACCCTACCTCTGTCTAGAACCAATGCTCTCAACAAAACTGCAATGTATAGATAGAGCCATAACATATTGAAATAGTCACCCATTACATATCATACGGACGGAAAACAAGGACAGTTTCAAAAAGAAACTTAAAGGAGCCATAATCGGGAAGGAAATCAATATAGCTGCAGTCATGTTATCCAAACTTTACTTTGTTTTTGTTTTAAAGGTATGGTGAAATGGATTCACCTATGACCTTTTGTTTTATTTTTTATTGATTATGTATGTGATATATGACTGATTTATACTGAATGTTTCATATTTGTATGTGTGTATATCTGTGAGGTCCCCAGGAATAATATTCAACACGTCGATGATGACTAATGGGGATCCTAATAAACATAAACATAAGCCCTGATTGGTGGGAGGCATGTGTAAATACATGACACAGTGGATATTGCTCTGGAGAAAAAAATATGATTTCTCCATTGTTATGAAAACCCATTCTCACTCTGGGAGTGCTCTCTCTCTCTCTCTACCCTGACCCAACTCCAGCTGGCTTACTGGACCAAACATGAGGCTTTTAGTGGCCTGAGAAAATGTTTTGTTTAAAACAGAAATAAGAGAGGGGATTTGATAAGTACAGGCAATGCGCTTTGGGAGGTAAAATCTAATTAAAATCAAGAAAAAGATGGGAGCATTGAAAACAGTTTTGTCAGCCGTCTCCTACAGACTTGCCAATCATTTTGCGGGGGAGCATATGGAAAGATAGCTATATTAGACACACAAGATGAATTGCTTCATGCAGCCGGACTGTCTGCATGCTCTTTGCTCCGTGCCTCTGTCCTGAGGGAGGCACCAGATGTATAGATGAGCCGAGATCTATGTTCATGCACATGTTCTACCTCTCGGTTTACTAAGAGTTTCTTCCCCAGTGCTGTGCGCAGCCTGAATAACTCCAACGGCTAGATTTGTATATTATCTTATTTCTAATTTGGTGTGTTACTAGGTTGTGGAAGTGCTGTTTCTATGTGTCTGTGCATTATGCACTTTGATTATATGCACTTTTACTGTAAATTGTGCCTCTATGCAGGGCGGCTGAGTGGCGCAGTGGGCAAGGCACTCAGGAAGTATCGGGGGCAGCGTGAGCCTCCCACGCGTTACTCCTCGCCACTGAGAGTTCGAGCTGCTGCGGTGAAAAGATGCAACAGGCTGCCTCCTCGTGTACCGGAGGGGACACGTGACGTGATGCAAGGCTTCTATCCTCACTACAGCCGACCAGTGGGAGGCATAGTCTAGCAACGTTCAAGACAGGGGAGGGAAGAATTGGAAATACGAAATTGGGATGGGAGAAAAATAGAAAATGGGGAGAAAAAGTGGATCAAAAAATTTGGCCCATTCGGAGGCAGCATCCAGGGGAAGCACATACACGGGAAATTCTAGCCCATTCACACTTTCGGCCGTAGTGCTTTACCAGTCTTTATCTCACGGAGGAGATAAAACTGGGAACGAGGTTAGTCAGTCAGTCAGTCGCAGACAGGGCTGTAAAGTACTTGAGTAATTGATTTGTACTTTACTCGAGTATTAGGTTTGTATACTTGTACTTTTACTCAATTACATTTCAGAGAAAAAAAAACATACTTTTTACTCCTTACATTTAAAATGCAGACCTACAAAGTACAAAGTACAAATCTTGCAGGTACAACCATTTCAATTAGTATATTTGTTTCTCTGGTTATACGTTAACGTTATTAATCCTGCACACTTTATTTAAAAACAACCAATCAAATCCCCATCAATTGAAAATTAACCCACCCATACACATGATTTGTCCTTGTGCAAGACTAGAAAGCGGGGATCATTGATTAAACACCTGCTATCAGAAAAATAGACAGTCAGAGTGACAAGCTACAGAAGATGGCCACAAACGAGTGATGAAGAGGACGAAACAGAACATTTCATTGCCCCGGAATAAAACAAAGTTTTAACTTTTTAGTACATTTAAAAGTAGAAACTTTTTTACTTTTAATCAAGTGTGTTTTTAGCCAGATACTCTGACTTTTACTTGAGTAAGATTTTGAGACGTTTTATTTTAAATTTTATTTAACCTTTATTTATCCAGGCAAGCAATTAAGAACACATTCTTATATACAAAAGCAGCCTGTCCAAAGACGGTACCCATACTTTCACTTAAAGGGGAACTCCACCTTTTTTGTCTCTGTGCGTGCATTTTAGCTTTGGGAATAGATGCTCCGTTAGCATAGCTTAGCTTCATCACTGGAAGTGAGGCAGGACAGTAGCCTTACAGTGCCTTACAGTGTATTGCAAGGTCTGACATTGACCAAACTTGATATGCATGACCTTGGTGGGCTCTAGGTCAACTCCTGAAAAGGGGGTCAATGTCAGACTTTGCAATCAAAAGTTAGGGGGCTAATAACCCTTGCCATAATTTCAGTGCGCCCCCTAACTTTTGATTGCAAGGTCTGACATTGACCCCCTTTTCAGGAGTTGACCTAGAGCCCACCAAGGTCATGCATATCAAGTTTGGTCAATGTCAGACCTTGCAATACACTGTAAGGCACTGTAAGGCTACTGTCCTAGCCTTACAGTGCCTATCACTAGCGTTAATAGAACTCATTGAAAAAATCACAAATTCCATAGATCAAAAAAAACATGTAGCTGGAGTATTCATTGACCTAAAAAAAGCATTTGATACTATTAATCATGATATATTAATCAGGAAATTGGAGAGATATGGGATCAGGGGGGTAGTATTGGACTGGGTAAGAAGCTATCTAAATAAAAGACAACAATTTGTGACAATGAGAGATTATAAATCTGAATGTTTGGACATTGCTTGTGGTGTCCCCCAGGGGTCAGTGTTGGGTCCAAAACTGTTCATCTTGTACATTAACGAGATATGTAAAGTATCCAATATATTTAAATGTATTTTATTTGCGGATGACACTAATCTTTTTTTTTCTGGTGAGAATGTCCAGCAGCTTTTAGAGGTCATCACATCTGAAATGAAGAAATTGAAGGAATGGTTTGATAGAAACAAATTATCATTGAACTTGAGCAAAACTAAAATTATGTTGTTTGGAAACTGTAGATTGGATACTCAGGTACAAGTTAAAATAAATGATGTGATTATTGAAAGAGTTTATGAAAATAAATTCCTAGGTGTAATAATAGACCATAAAATCTGTTGGAAACCTCACATAAAACATGTCCAATCTAAACTCTCACGAAGCATTTCAGTCATGAGTAAAGTAAAGCACATCCTGGATAGAAAATCACTCTACATTCTCTACTGTTCACTAGTTTTACCATATTTAAATTACTGTGCTGAAGTCTGGGGAAACAATTATAAGTCTACACTACAACCACTTTTTATACTCCAAAAAAGGGCCATAAGGATAGTTCACATTGCAGGTTATCGTGATCACACTAACATATTGTTTCTGGAGTCAAAGACATTGAAGTTAAATGATCTTGTGGAATTTAAAACGGCACAATTAATGTATAAAGCAAAAAGTCATGCACTTCCAAGAAACATTCAAGAATTGTTCTTTGATAGGGAGGGGGGTTATAATCTGAGGGGAGAACACAATTTAAAGGTGCTAAACGTACGCACTACCATGAGAAAACACTGCATCTCAATATGTGGAGTGAAACTGTGGAACAGTCTTAATGTGGTGTTAAAGCAATGTCCAAACATGAGACAATTCAAACTGATGTATAAGGAAATTATGTTCACAAGGTACAGGGATGAAGAAGGGACTTGATATTCACAGGTGTTTACATTTTTATTTTGTTTCTATTTTATTTTATTTTATACATATATAGTTTTTGTTTTTTTGTTTTGCATATATATATATATTTTTTTTTTCTTTTCTTTTCTTTTCTTTTTTTATGTTTAAAATAGTACACTCATTTGAGTAGTGGAAAAGGGGTAGGATTAAATAAGTGTATACTTCTTCCTACTCCTTTTCGAACATGCAGATTGAGTTGTTTTTCTTTTTTGTTATTGTTTGTTGTATTCATTGCATGTTCGAAATAAAGACTTCAAATCAAAATCAAAATCAAAGTCCTGCCTCACTTCCAGTGATGAAGCTAAGCTATGCTAACGGAGCGTCTATTCCCAAAGCTAAAATGCACGCACAGAGACAAAAAAGGTATGCATCTTCTTGTCTAACTCCAGGGAAGATGTTAAATAAGCTAATTTCCAAAAAAGTGGAGTTCCCCTTTAAGTATAATTTCTGGGTACTTTTTACACCCCTGACTGGATGTCAGTCAGTCGCAGATTAAATGGCGGGTTAAATGCAACGGGTTAAATGCAACCCCCTGGTATGAGTCATTTTCTGTTTAGTTTGCTACTTGTTTGTTTTCATTTTTATAAAGCGAGGGATATGCCTGCAAGCCCTTGCAAAGAGATTTAATTAACGTATTTCAGTGCAGACTATGTTTTACTTTCAAAGGGATGATTCCCAAAATGCAATGGTTTTTCTGCTCCCTTTTCATCTTGTAGGGTTGTGACCAAATGCAGGACAGCATGTTGATTTTCCAGGACAGTAAAGTACTACTGAATACAATAAGAATAAAGGTTTACATAATGTATAAAGCATTTGATCTAAATATTAGCATTTATATTAATTAACACATTTCTTAAAACGTCTGTCAAATAGGGTGAGCAGCAGAAACACTGCAGAACCAAACAGAAATTGCTGGCAATATCACCTCCTGGTTTGGGAATAGCACCGCACAAAACCGTAGCAGACTACAGAGAGTGGCCCGTTCAGCCGAGCGCACAACTGGAGGGGGGCTTCCCACTCTCCAGAATATTTACAACAAGCGGTGCAGGGGTAAGGCTAAGAGAATTATCAAGGACTCCAGCCACCCAAACAACTGCCTCTTTGAACTGCTGCGGTCAGGCAAGCGATACCGGAGTCTCATTGCAAGCACAGAAAGACTCAGAAGAAGCTTCTATCCCCAGGCCATCAGGTTGCTCAACGAACAATAACACTATGCAACAACCATCAAATGCACTCACAGCACACACATCCACACGCACACACTCACTTTAAACAAACAACACACTGCAGCACCCACTCTCCACACTTTAGAACACCTAAACACACTTTATATTTATTGGTAAAGGATTTGCACTACAACCCATACCTCAGTACACCTTACTGCAAATTGTACCTAAATTGTACCTCATCCCATTTCTGCTTTGCACTATATAGTATATTAGTATATTGCATAGTATATTGTATGGTAACTCAGTTACTTCTATTCTGCATTTAACATTGTACATATGTATATACTGAACACTTGTGTCTACGTACGTGACTTCTATTTTTTACATGCTATACTTATTTTATTTCATACTTATCTTTTTTGTCTAGCACAGTCTCTGGAGCGTAACAGAAAGAAGCATTTTGTATAAAAGTATTCTGTACTTCTGTATGACAACTATTAAAGAAACTTGAAATTGTAGACTGATAAAAATTATGTCTTCATAGTTGTTCAGCACCATGGAGAGCGCTGTGCGCCTGTAGGCCTTCTGAGGAATTCATATGTCTTCATATGTGACGGGGTTCTTGTTTGAACTCCTCCAAACTCCCACAAACGATGGCGAGAAATGTTCTTGGTGTTACTTTATTCGCGGCCTCCCACGGTGCAGAGGTAAGTGACACAATGAAAATAACTAAAAAATACTATATACTACCTTGAATATCAGATGAGTTCTACAATAACTTCATTCTGATATTCCAAACACTCACTGTGTGGCGCTTCCCTAGTCACCTTCAGTGTAACTGTACGCAGGTGAAGCCCGACACAGAATAACAAACAGTATTTTGTTAGAGCACTGTTTAGAGCCTTCATAAACCTCTTGGCATGTCAAGAGAGAAATTCGCTTTGATTTTAATCTCGCTCTTCACTCTACGTCAATGTCTCTGGTCCGTTCATGCACCGGTCAGAGTACATCTTCAGCTGCAGAGGTCAGTGAAAGTGAAAGTGCTGGGCTGTAGTTGTAGGGAAATCAACACCGTCCCCCACTGCAAATCACACCCGGGATGTTCCCCATCACGTCCAGCATTAACACCGCAGATAAAGAAAAGAAAACGTCCAAAATGCCACTCCTGGAGTGGAACACCGGTGCTGCAGTATGCTGCTGTATAGTCACTGACACTTCTTTCAATTGAACAGAAAAAGCAGACTATTCAATCATCAAACGTGCTATAGATAACATTCAGCCACTAGATGAGTACCAGCATGTCATTTATCCAATCAGGTACATTCCACGTGGGGAAATGAGAAGTAGGGATTAGGGCTGACCCCTATTAGTCGATTAGTCGACTAATCGGTTGAAAGGAGCCGTAGTCGACTGGCCAACCTCTTAGTCGAATATAAAAATAAAAAAAATAATAATAATAATAATTTTTTTTTGTATCATTCTTTCCAAAAGAAAAGAGGCATAGAAGCGTGGCTAACGCTAATGGCACGCATACCAGAGGCTAACTGCCTACGAAAACAGGCACAGAGGCACTGAAAGAGGATTTCACCCATCTAAATTAACACACTAGACTAGACAAATATCAAGATGTATCCATCAGTGGACCAATTGCATGCTTTTGCAGAGGACAAGAAGCCTTCAGTCGACTCCTTCAGACATTAAGCACCCCCCAAAGCCCAAATGGAATGATAAAAAAATATTATATATTCTTTTTTCTTTTTTTAGTTGACCAATAGTCGACTAACGGCAAATTTTGGCCAATCATAGTCGACCATCCAAATCCTTAGTCGGGGACAGCCCTAGTAGGGATAGATGCCTGCAACATGTAAACAACATACATTTTGGACCCGCAAATGGTTTTTTAAATGATAAATTCATTAATCAATATTTTGTGGGAGGGAAAAGCAATACTTTTATTCAGCACATTTGTAAGAACTCTGAATGTAGTGTATTATAAAAAAAATAAAGATTACTTTATGTAAAAGATTTCGCAAATCGCTAATTCGCAATAGCTGCAACCTTTTTGCAATAGGCCGCTCCCATTGCACCGCCCTTTTTTAGCCAACTGGCATGAACACACACACACACACACACATACACACACACACACTTTAATACTTTATTTGGTTCCTCAAATTATATTACATAAACAGGGAATCAAATGTATCAGGGCCAAGCAGCACTGAACATTTAAGGGTACACATAGCCAGTGGCGGACTCAGGCTGTTTGAAGGGCAGTGGCGAAAAGAAAAAAAGGGCACCTAATGCACAACATGGGACCCCATCAGTGAGCAAAAAGATATGATGCGTCATGTACGGTGAAATAGTCTTCATCCTTGATTAAGATTAACATTAGAATAACATAGACAATCCAGATTAATAGTATAACCACACCTCTATGATAAAAACACACAGGGAACAATACACCTTTCAAATGTTTATTTCACCTCATTGTCATGGTGTTTGAAAAGTAGATTTTTCATGGTGTTTGAAAAGTAAATGATCATGGTGTTGAAAAGTGGATTTATCATAGTGTTTGAAACTTAGATTTATTATGGTGTTTGAAAAGTAGATTATCATGGTGTTTGAAGGCCTAAACCATTGCTGCAGTGGTACATTTCTCAATGCTAAAGATATGAGTGAGGAATATAAATATTTGGGAAACAGCATTTTAATATAGTCTGGGTTGAAAAATAGTGAACCTCAACCTATTCTTTAAAAGCTATTTACAACATATATTTTACAGGATATAAAACAGTTTAATGTTTGCCGTTGAGCTTCTTCCTTTCTCTCTCCTAACTCTCCTTCTCCCCTCCTGCCCTCTCCTTCTGTCCTCCTGTACTCCCCTTCTCTCCTCCTGTACTCCCCTTCTCTCCTCCTGTACTCCCCTTCTCTCCTCCTGTACTCCCCATCTCTCCTCCTGTACTCCCCTTGGCCTTATCTCCTCTTGTCCTCTCCTTCTCTCCTCATGTCCTCTCCTCTACTTCTCTCATCCTGTCCTCTCATTCTCTCTTCTACTGTATCTCTCCCTCCCCCTCTCTATCTTTCCCATTCTCTCCATTAAAGTTAATATATTGTACCTGGATACTGGCTGGATCAGTGGGATATTTTAATGGCAACAGGAGAGCGTTCAAGTTATTTGTTGTTGTGTCGTTTGAATCATTTCTCTCCCTATCATCATTTTCATCCTCGCTTTCTTTAGCATCTCCATGACCGTCTTCATCATCATTTCTCTCCATAGCATCATCTGCATTCTCTTTCCTCAACTTCATAATTTCTCTCCATAGAATCATCTGCAGTTCTCTTTCCTCCACTTCTTCATAATTTCTCTCCATAGAATCATCTGCATTTTCTCTTTCCTCCACTTCTTCACCATCTCTCTTTCTGATATCATTATTTCCCTCTTGACTATCTCCATCTTCATTGTCTGTACTGTCTTTATCTAAGGTGGAGCAAATAATATTTGTTTTATAATAGTAATATAATTGTACTGTATATAATATTTGTACTGTAGCCTACAATGTTATAATTGTATTATAAAATAATATGTCATATAGCACTACCACCACTAGCCCTCTTGCCTTGATTGGAATAAAAAGGGTCTATGGTTGGTCAATTAAATGTTTAAGACACAATTGTCTGTCCAAAATAAGCATTATTGACCATGTTAGCACCAGATTCTCAGTTATAATCCAAACTATGGCTCTGTGAGACAAGCTTGTACATGTATCTAGTAGTGAGGACTTACAAATACATAACTGTATCCTTATCTCCTCCATTACTATTGTTGCTTTTAGACCCAATTTTTTAAAGAGCATTTTTCAGCTGCTTTAATATTATTCCGATTTCTTTCTCTCCTTGGCATTCTGTAATAACAAAATATAGGCCAATGCTAAACCCACTTCTTATCAGGTGGGGGCCCACATGTGGGCCCTCTTGAGGACGATTTGCCCACCTGCACTTTGGCGACCTCTAGTGGCTCGGTTGTGCATATATTTTAATACAATATATATATATCGAATTAAAGCCCCATTAGTTGCCTGTCGATAGCCCTTTCAGGTGACAAAATCCGTTCAGCGGTTCTCGAGTTACATGCCGATATGTGAGGCTTGCGCGAAGTACATGAAAAACATACTACTCCTGACTCTTGGGGATCTAGTTCCGTCAATCATTTGGCAATCTCGAAAATTATTGGACAGGATTGTAGCCAATGAGTGTGGCTTTCCAATGATATCCCAACTGGGGATGTACGAATCAGGGATCTAGGTGAAGAGTCACGAGTGAAAACAGGAAGAGAAAAAACGCAGAATTAGTTGAAGTCTATGAGAAAACTGAGCTTTTCTTTTGTACACAGTTTACCAAAATCACTCCTAATCACTCATTTTTGAACGGATCTTTATGATCTACATAAGACTTCAGGCTATGGATCTCGGGTGTTTTTTAAGCCTCCAGCCATTCTGGGGGAAACTACTTCTGGACTACTACAGAAAAACGTGAGTAACACGTTTTTCTACAACTCAAGTTCAGACCTATGTTACTCTATTTCATTAGCACTAAAGGTGAGCTGTCCTTATTTTATCAGAAACTCCAGAATGTCATCTTTCAAAAGAGAAAAGAGGCTCATGCATGTGGTATAAGTATAAAGTATAGTATTTTGGTTTGCAAAAAAAGTATGCAGTCCTCAAAAACGAAAACTAAAATAGCTTTAAAAAGCAATTCACACTGAACTTTAAAGTGCTATGGGTATATTTTGTGCAAATAATCCTAAAATAATTTGTACACTTTATTTCTAAATTGAGAACACAGGTTAGCATAGAATCAGCTAAGCAAGGTACCTGTTTAGTTAGCTAGCTACAGTTGCAGCTAGCCTAGGCTAAAACATACTGCCATCAATAAAAGCACTTGCAGTGTACATACATTAGTATTTAGTAGGGCTGACCCCTATTAGATTAGTCGACTAATCGGTCGAAAGGAGCCGTAGTCAACTAGCCAACCTCTTAGTCGAATAAAAAATAAAAAAAAAGTTATAATATATATATATTTTTTTTATTCTTTCCAAAAGAAAAGAGGCCTAGAAGCGTGGCTAACGCTAATGGCACGCATACCAGAGGCTAACTGCCTACGAAAACAGGCACAGAGGCACTGAAAGAGGATTTCACCCGTCTAATGAACACACTAGACTAGACAAATATCAAGATGTATCCATCAGTGGACCAATTGCATGCTTTTGCAGAGGACAAGAAGCTAGTCGACTCCTTCAGACATTAAGAACCCCCCACAGCCCAAATGGAATGATAATAAAAAAAAAAAAAAAAAAATATTATACTTTTTTTTTTTTTTTTTTTTGGACCAATAGTCGACTAACGGCAAATTTTGGCCAATCATAGTAGACCATCCAAATCCTTAGTCGGGGACAGCCCTAGTATTTAGTAATGCATAATTGGTAAAACAAACTCAATCTTTGCAACTTGTATTACCTACCTCACACACAGCAGTAGGATGCAGGGTTACAGCTCAGACTGCATTAATCCCTCTGGCATCTGAACATTCAAGAGGGGATGTGTCTAAAACTGAACATTTAAATGGATGGAATATTGTAGTGACGGGGCTGCTCAGAGTTGTAGCTAACACTTTTGTGTGACATTATTTAACCGTCTGGGTCAAGTTTAGACCATTGGAAGGGCACCAATGGGCACGTCCTCTCATTTTCGCCACTCAAAATGCCATTTTAGCGTGATGTTTGCAGCTGTGGGGGCACATAGTCAAGTTTAACCATTGGAAGGGCACCAATGGGCACGTCCTCTTGCTTTTGCTACTCAAAAGGGCACTTTAGGTTTAGCACGATGTTTTCAACTGTGGGGGCACATGGTCAAGTTTAGACCATTGGAGGGGCACATCCTCTAGTTTTTTCACTCAAAAGGGCACTTTTGCGTGATGTTTTTCAACTGTGGGGGCACATGGTCAAGTTTAGACCATTGGAAGGGCACCAATGGGCATGTCCTCTCATTTTCGACACTCAAAAGGGCACTTTAGCGCGATGTTTTCAACTGTGGGGGCACATGGTCAAGTTTAGACCATTGGAAGGGCACCAATGGGCACGTCCTCTCGTTTTCGCCACTCAAAAGGGCACTTTAGCGCAATGTTTTCAACTGTGGGTGGGGGCACATGGTCACGTTTAACCATTAGAGGGGCACCAATAGGGCACATCCTCTAATTATTTTCACTCAAAAGGGCACTTTTGCATGACATTATTTAACCGTGGGGCACAAAAGCACTCAAAAGGGCACTTTTGCGTGATGTTTTTCAATTGTGGGGGCACATGGTCATGTTTAGACCATTGGAAGAGCACCAATAGGGCACACCCTCTAATTTTTCACCACTCAAAAGGGCACTTTAGCGCGCGTTTTTCAACCATGGGGGCACCAGGGGGGGCGATTGCAATTTGTTTGGCTTTTCTTTTAGACATTGCAGCAATTCTCAGACCGGTCATGGTGCATTTGTATACATGGCCAAGACTTCCGAATACAAGTACACTATACCTATACCCAAGGTCAGCCATCACACTGAGCACACACACACACACACTTGATCTCCATGCCCAATTCCAGCCTCCTATAGAGCAAAACCTGTGGTCACTAGAAGGTTGGTAAGTTTGAGTGACAGAGTGATCTATAGAGCTGCTGGTCGCAGCTGAATAGGATTACTTGGGCATACTGTGGGCGGGTTACTGTGAAAGTCCATATATAGTGTTCAGAGCTACGATAAATCTTCCATCGTTTCCATTTGTCACCCTCAGAATATGTGTAGGCCAGCCTCTCCTTTCACTCAGCACTCTACAGCACTATAGTACAGCATTTGTCACAGTCAGGCGATCCTGAAGTCATGCTGCCAGGGCTACCTCACCACCGGGACCTCCTGCAGACAATATATAAATCAAACACACATGGCAGAAGCCGCCTGGCAGCCTATTCATCCCTAAGCCAGTGGAAAAGGGTAAGGTCCCTCTTTGACTGGCAGATGGTAAAGGCGTGAGAGCATCAAAAGGTAAACACAAAGTGAACTGATTCTCTCGCCTCGGCTACAAAGAAGAGACGCATAGAAGCGTCTGTGAGAAGCAGGGGCGATGTTTTTCATGGCTGGCAAGTTTCCTGTTTTCTTCGTCTTGCCCATACCCTCCTCGCTTCCTTTTTTCATGGACAGTGAGGGGGAGATGTTGCCGTTAGTGTTTCCGTACTTGTCTGTAGTTTTTGCCTCTGATCAGTCACATGACAGGAACAGGAAGAGAAGGACGTTTATATAAACAGAAGGAGCTTTTCTGAGCATCTCATTTTAGCAGGAGAGGATGTAGCAAGGGACCTTCGAAAGTGCACACAAAGGTGTTCACATGTAATGTGATTGTGATAACATGTTGGAGGAGGGAGAACAAAAAAGACCAAAGCCTCGTGTTCAAGCCTCTCTCCTTGTATTTTCCTTGATGAGCTGTATAATTGACTCAATTGACTATTTGCATCAGTCCATATAATTTACTTGCTCGAACTCTCTGGGGTTTTGGAAGCAGTTAAGTGCATTGACATTTTCATGATTGGAAGATCTGCAAGGTTTTGCATAAGCTGTCTGAGCTGATCCCATCAGTCTATATTTTACTTGCTCAAACTGTAGGGGTTTTGTAAGCAGTTAAGTACATTCACATTTCCATGATGGAAAGATGTGCGAGGTTTTGCATAAGCTGTCCGAGCTGATCACAGTCTGGCGACGGCAACAACAGAACTGAATCTATTTAATGTGCCCTGGTCAAGTTATCCCGGTCTTCCTTCTCCATCCGAAGCCTTCAGATCTCTCGTTCAAATAAGACATGATGGAATACAATCATGGGCCAAAGGACGGCTGGAGAGGAGGCATGATTCGGAGATTGAATCATGAAACTAGATGCAGCCGTTGTTATGGCATGTAGGTCGTATGTGACAGACTGTCACATGGTTATTCAAGCGGCACGGTGTTGTGGTGAAAGGCCAGAGCTGTGGTTCTCTGAAATAGCCCTGCATGTCCGGCTGGAGCCCGGGAGGCCAGCCAGGCCACCGAACAGACCTGCTCCCTGGGATGTGGAGTCAAACACCCAACCCCCAGCCACATGCTTGTATACTCTCTCTCCCTATCTCCCCCCTCTCTCTCACACCTTTCTTTCTCTCCCCTTTCTCTCTCTCTCTCTATCTCTCTCTCTCTCTCTCAATCCTCTCTCTCCCACTCTCTGTCTCTCTCACTCTCCCCCATTTCTCTCTCTCTCCATCCTCTTTCTCTCTCTCTCCCTTTCTGTCTCTCCCCCCCCCCCCCCCTCTCTCTCTCTCTCTCTGTGTCTGTCTCTCTCACTCTCTCTCACCTCTCCGAAAGACATAAAAATCAACTTCCTCTGTCATCTCTGTACACAAGGCCAGGCCCCGGCGACTGACTGACTGGCTTTGATTTCATTGTGACTGCGGAGGAAGATGAGGTCGACCCCCACGGTGTCCCCTGTCCTCCCTGCCTTGGTGGGAGTCGTGGCATCCTGCCCGAGGAGGGGTGCAGAGTGAGGATGCAGTGGTGGGCCATCTGGGCTGGTTTCCTATGTCCAAACCCCCTGTCCCTGACTAAATCTTCCTGTACCTGCCTCACAGGCCCACCGGACACCTAAAGCCCTTCCTGTGTAGCGGTTCATTTTCACATGTCATCATTTTTATCACTGAGACATTATTTCCCTTTGCCGGGAAAAAGAGAAACAAACGTATTCTGGTAACTACTTTGTAGGGGAGGTCACTGGATCAGATGATTCAAGATTCAAGAGGTTTATTGATCACATACATACACAAGACATACTAGTGAAATGAAGGTGGCCATGCCCAAAAATACAAATAATAATAGAATAAAATAGAATAGATAATAAAAATAGACATGATAAAAGTACTAAGATAGAATACAATACAATGCTAAGCTTACGAATTAAAAGCTTGGATCCTATGTACACTACTATACAATATACAGTTATACTATATGTCCCTATGCTGATAGGGATGATACTCCCTTGCTGAGATGATACTCCTTTGCGGGTGTTATGACTATTCTGTTGGGAAACATGGGGGATATTTTGTGCCGCTTTGAGCACCAGCAGGTAGCGAGGATTTCCACAGACGAGGCCTGCTGTTATGTCATGCAGCTCTGCTAAAAGACACACAGCGAGAGGTCTGGAGCCAAACTCTGAGGATCTCCATCATCGTGGCCATTGGAAGAGATTCGGGCCATAAACGTGTCTCTGCTGCCCAGTCAGTTCATGTACCAGTGAGCTACATAAATGTGGCTGATTTAAATCACCGCATGAAAACAAGGCCAACGGGGGGGGGGGGGGCTGAGGGGGGGGGGGGGGGGGGCGTCAATTTCCTCAGGCCTTGCCAATGCCTCTTTCCCATGAACCTCGAGTGACCTCCGACGAAGGGGCAAGAGGTATCGCCGACCGGCACAAGCCTGCACTCACTGCCCCATCGCAGCCCTACAGACTCGACTGCCTTCGGGGGTACGCGCCAGTTCGAACATAATAGCAAAGGCTCTCGTTAAACTATTAAATTGTTCAGAGTGATGCTTGTTCCTAAGCAACGCAAGTGTTTTTCAAAGGCTGTAATAGCTGCATAACCGCCACTTAGGCCTGGGGTTCAGTTTCTGCCTTTAGAAACAGTGCAGAGGGACACAGGAAGACCAAAGGTCAGAGATACCAAAGGCAATTTCCTCCAACTATCTGCCATCCCTACAATGGACCTTACAGAGATGTGGATTCTCTTGCAATTAGTAGACACTGTGTAAAGCGTTTTCTATAGCTGACACTAGTCAAGTAGTCAGGGGTGTAGCTCCAGATTCTGGGCCCCATGAAAGAATGTATTTGTAGGCCCCCAGTGAATGTGAGCGCGCGTAAGCGTGCGAGTGGAATTTTTTTTGGCAATTTTTTTATTGATGCAAACACATATGGTTTTTACCTATACATTCGGATCAGCAGTTCAGCACCTGCACTGTTGGTGGGTGAGCCTAGTAAAGGATGTCGCATTGCGTTCATCTTCAATGAATGGACCAATGCAATAGTCTACCAAAGCCCCCCCTCTCTCTCTATATATCTCACACACACACACACACACACACACACACACACACACACACACACACACACACACACACACACACACACACACACACACACACACACACACACACACACACTTCAGAAACAAACATAGTATCAATGAGAGCATCAATAATACACCTGAGTGATGTCTAGTAAAAAAAAAATGGGGGCCCCCCCAGTGCTGGGCCCTTGGAATCATCCTAAACTACCCCCCCCCCCCCCCCAGCTACGCCCCTGCAAGTAGTACTAGGGCAGAATGTGGCAAGACACTTAACCCCTAGTTGCTCCCGATGAGCAAGTTGGCACCTTGCATGGTTGCCTCCGCCATCTGTGTGTGAATGGGTGAGTGAATGGGTGAATGTGAGAAACAAAATTGTAAGCACTATATAAATGCACCATTACAGTATAACTCTGCTGTCGAGTGAAAACCTTGCATCTCCAATATTTATGTTTTAACATTGACATGGTTCTTTTAAGGGTTATGAAACCTATTCAAAAGCCAACGTGTAACTTAAAAAATACATGGGTGTTAATCTGAAGATCTGTCTGCTTTTTCTTTCTTTTTTTCTTGAAAAAAGAAAATGATACCCTGTGGAGATATGAGGTTTTCGCCTGATGAGCGTTTTTGTCAGAGCCGTTACCGTTTGCCTCACATCATTGGAGTGAAATCTCCTAATGAATCTAAACCCTAATTTACAAAAGCCTGCACCTTAGCGCCATATTGATTTCTTAAACCCTCCAATTTGTGGAGAAAATTCAAACATTTATCACAGACTGAAGAACCGGTGGGAGTCTGAATCATTATTTTTTATCAAACAAGTTGCTTTCTGACTCAGATACATGTGTAAAAAGCCTGTAGCTCGTCTGAGGTTAATGAAAATTAAAGTTCAAGACCTCCTTCACAACAGACCGAATCATTACTAAAATGTATCTCCATTCTTTGCTCTTTGGTGAACCTATTGTAAAATGAAAAACATGAAACATATTGCTGCTTTTTGGGTGAAAAATCTCATTTTCAGCCTGACACACGTGTGTTCTTTAAAGTAACACACCAACATTATGGGAAATATGCTTACCCTCTTCTCCAGAGTCAGAGAAGAAGATATTACCAATTTCCTCTCTGTGCATTCACTATAGGAAGCTAGCCTAGCTCAACACAAATAAATGGAAGTGGATGCGGATCAGCTGTTGGCCAAAAACAAGTTTTAAGCTAGGCTAGCTGATCCATATCCACTTCTCCATTCATTTGTGTTGAGCTAGGCTAGCTTGCAGCCGAATAACTTTCTACTGAAGGCACAGAGAGGGAATTGGTATTTATCTTCCTGTCTGACTCTGGAGAAGAAAGTAAGCACATTTCCCATAATATTTGCGTGTTCCTTTAAGTTATACAGTTTTCAATGGGGTTGTCAAACTTGCTCACAAAACAGAGAACCGTGTAACCTTCCAATTCAAGCAAAAGCATTGAGAATCACCTGAACGGGAGATACAAGGTTTTTTCACAATGGCAGCAGCAGCCATAATATTGGATCCTCCCGGGAGAGTGTCCAACACAGGCATGTGACGTCATCGTCATGAGGTAAGGGGATGTGGCCTCAGGTTGCAAGCGATCAGGTAACAAATTAATTTTAATGCATAATCTCAGCACTGCTAAGCACCAGCTCCCAGTCACATAACATTCCACCTACACTGTGCAGAGAGATTTCAAGATTTCAAGAGATGTATTACGAGACATGTAGTGAAATTAAGGTGGCCATGCCCGCCTTGATTGTGCAAAAAATACAAATAATAATAGAATAGATATTAAAATAGACATGATAAAAAGTACTAAGATAAAATACAATACAATGCTAAGCTTACGAATTGAAGGTAATGAGTCCTATTCCTATATACTGCTTACCTAGCAGACCTCACCCCCTATACCAACGCCAGGGCCCTCAGATCGGCTGATAAGGGTCTCCTAACCACCCGTAGGTCTAACTTCAAAGGGGGGGACGTCCTTTTGTGGTCGCAGCCCCTGTCCTCTGGAACAGCATCCCCATGTCCATTAAATCTGCCCCCTCCATCGAGTCTTTTAAATCAAAACTCAAAACCCACCTATATCGCCTGGCCTTCCCTGACTCACTTTGACTCTTGCCGTACTTGTTGACGTGTTGTTCTGTTTTTCCTTTGTCTATCCGTTGATTTTAATTTGATTTTCAGTTTATTTTATACTTTTCTTTGTACTTAGCTTAGCTATGTGAAGCACTTTGGTTGACAAGCGTTGTTGTGAAGGATCAGATTAAACCGAATATGTACGGCACGGTGGTGTAGTGGTTAACACTGTCGCCTCACAGCAAGAAGGTCCAGGGTTCGAATCCCGCTTGGGGACCAGGTTTCCATGATGCCAGTTACCCAGGTGGGGTATCTCCCAGGCCTTTCTGTGTGGAGTTTGCATGTTCTCCCCGTGCTCGCAAGGGTTTCCCCCCCCGATAAGATAAACCCAATGGAAAAACATGCACAACAACAAGATCGCTAACGCTGTGGCGTCCTTGACGAAGACGGACAGGAGCACTTGGATTGGTCCCCTGGCGCGGCTCACGTGGCGCCTGTCTGCTCCCGGCTGCCCTTGGGGGGGAAGGACGACGGGATGGGTTAATCACAGATACGCATTGTATGCATGGTTCGCATGTGTGCCAAATGGTGACCTCGGAGCAGGTCCTAAATTATTATTATTATTATTATGTATATTTATTTATATATATTTAATTGTATTTGTATATCGTTTGATATCCCCTGTATATTCCTTGTACAATATGCATTGAATATCCCCGTTTCTACTAAACAGCCCATAATAGTTTCATTCTACCATTGGACGAGAACCTGGCGCCAGGTTGCCATACCCCTAGGTCCAAGTTCAATCGTGCCGCCTAACATGTCGAGGCAACCCCCGGTTCCGCGCAGTAATATGCCGGGCGAAATACGAATGGTACTATTTGTTCATAGCGCATATATATATGGCGCTCGTAAAGTAGAACTTTTCTTTTAGTCCAGTTCTTTACCCTCCAACAGAGTGACAGACGCAAAAGCCTCCCCACGACGCACGTGCGGTGTAGTAAGGCCTACTTGGCCCAGAATAGGCATTGAGATATCGTGTAGATTAATAGTTGAATGGTCATAGTTTGGCACCATACCGTCGAGTTGGACGTATTCTATTAAGCTAATAATAGTCTATTTATGTATGGTGCATCGTTCGGTTCGAGTTCTACAGTTATCAGTACCCCCATCGTTCCTGACGTTATCTGGACGCTTATCCAGGCTGGTCAGACCCCTAGTGGTGATTGCATCCGAGGAGCTCCGGGTCAAGAGCGACTGGACCTGTATATTGGATTACTCTACCCCGACGACGGCGAGCCTTCCACGGCTCTTGGATTATGCTTTGTGTGCTTTGATTATTCCATGGATAAAGGCCAACACTGCCGAGTGTTGGAATTACCCCCCGGAGAGGACTCCAGGTGAGGCGGCGCTCTACACGTGAGGTCGCACCACGTCTCTCCGTTGTGGACCGGCAGATACCGTTCCACAGAGGGTCCAGCTGTATTCGTCTGCGGCCCGAGGTTCTGTGGGCACCGTGTCCAAGACTTTGGATTCTCCCAAGACACCGTCGGCCAGATGGGATACCGCCAGCGGCTTCTCTAACCCCCCCCTCCTACTGTCTTACAACCAGCGGGACCCCCCCCCCCTTAGTGTATCCAGCTATAATCATTTAAGTACCATCGCTATCGTTTCCTAAATATTCCAGGTTGTATACTTACTCCCTGCGCAACCAGAGATTGGACATTCAATGTTGATTTACCTACGAATACTCATTTGCCATAAAAGTGCATATTCAATATTTCAAATCATAAATGTAATTAAGTGAATGTTGTATACACCTTTTGCTGTATTAAATATTTGATTTGGTACATTTGTGTTGGTTCGTTTCATCAGGTGGGAAAGTGTTCATCATACTTATATCTTGTACTGGGTTGCCAGAAGTTAAAGTACATGAGGTAGTGGTATTAAATATCATATCTAACAATACAGTCAGGGAATTGTACCCCTCAGTTACAATTGGTCCTTCGAGCCGGATGGTAACTAGTGTAATATTAATATAGTGTTATTAATATCGAAATGGCCTATGATGAACACTCCACGAAACGATCCTCCTAACCTAGAACGCCCGCGGCGCAGACGACAGACACCTCAGTACTTAGAGGCTTACACTGTCAGTCAACTACCTAGCCTTCGACAAACGGTAAACGTGGTAAAAGTAGAAAGTAAAATTATGTCTGACCTTAACGACCAGGTTTCCCCGACCACAGAGGCCCTAGTAGGTCCTAATGTAACTGAACAAGCTCACGGTGGGGACCAGGAGGGAATTGACATGCCTTTACCCCCCGCCACTACTCAAGAAGTAGTCCCCGACAAGCCCCGGGAGGAAGACAACCCTACAGAGAGAGAACTCTGCACGGAAGAGGAGGAGGAGAGCGCCGAGGAACTAGAGCTCCAGGACTCCCCAACGAGTACCCCCAGGAGCGGTTCACGCAGGAGCGGCTCACCTCCACTACCGCCTTCCCCCAGCGAAGCGGAGAGGACACTACAACAGGCGTTCCTCGTCAGCCTGACAGCCTCTACCGAACGCGATCGGCTCCAAGCACAGACGCTTAGCGAGCGCGAACGTCTCCAAGCACAGGCGACCAGCGAGCGCGAACACCTCCAAGCACAGCAACGGAGCGAAGAACAGCGCACAAGTCTGGAGATGAGACGCTTCCAGATGGAAGAGAATATGGCAAGAGACCGGGCCGACGCCCAGCGCGCCGCTGCCGGTGCCCAAAGAGAAACAGAGCGCGCCGCCGCCGACGCCCAGCGCGCCGCTGCCGGTGCCCAAAGAGAAACAGAGCGTGCCGCCGCCGACGCCCAGCGCGCCGCTGCCGGTGCCCAAAGAGACGCAGAGCGCGACAGACTACAAGCGCAACTAATAGAGCAGCTGATCAAAAGGACAACTCCCTCTCCCTCCGCCAGGGGCTCAAGGAACTCGTCGAGACAACAGTCAAGAGCAGCGTCACCGCAACGAGCAAGCGACCCTGAACTTGACCAACAGACCGAGTCTAGACCCCCCGCAGATCCCCTTCCCATACCGGTCCAAGCGAGACCCAGCTACAAGGAAGGAGCGGCCTACACTGCGGAGAAGCTAAATAAACGATTACAAGATCTGGAAGATTTGATAGAAGAAGAAGAGGGAGAAGAGGAGAACCAAGCCCGACGACAGCACAGTACTCCACCGGACCAGGAGGTCCCATACAGTCCAGGCTATACCCCCGCGGCGCTGCGCTACAGACCCCCGACTCTATTTACGGGTGAGCACGACGCACGACCAGCCCCGAGGAACAGTACCTGGACCAGCGGGCCATGGTACCCTGCCAGTACCAGCCCACAGCGAGGCGCAAGAGGGGACTCGCCCAGGAGGTCTCTCCCCCAACGCTCGCCGATGTATCAGCCATCCACGGCGTCATACAACGCCACGCCGTCATTCCCAGACTTCGCCTATGAGAGTCGAGCACAGTACACGGAGCTCCGGATGTGCTTAGAGACAATGATGGTGGAGGTCGCTGACGAACGCCACAAGTATGCAATATTATTGAAGCACCTGAAAGTACCGCGAGCGCACAATATAGCGCTAGCCTATGCTACCTCCTCGACCCCATACACAGCGGCCCTTGCAGCGCTGGACGTATATGGGATTACGTAATCCAGGAGATAAGGCATATTGACCGCCTACCCCCAGCCACAGACAATCGCTCACTAGACGACCTGTCAATCAAAGTGCAGTCCCTGGTGGGGATGCTGGGAGCTCAACGGGAGAAGGGCAGGCATGAGCTGTACGCCAACTCTAACGTTGAGAGGATTTTGGAGAAGCTGCCACCCGCAAGACAGGAGCGCTTTCGGCGGCAGAGGGACTACCGAGATCCCGACGGCCCCGAGCCATCCCTCCTTGATCTGGCCGACTTCCTGGCGAGAGAGGTCAGCAGCTTACGACTGGACACCTTCGGGCGGAGCACGCCAAGCTCCAGAGAGGGACCCAGGAGAATAAGTGATGGAAGAAGATCGGTGACTGTCATGCACCAATCAGAGTCAGTAACGAGCAGTAAGAGTCACAGCACCCCCTCGAGAAAGGAGAAGTGGAAGATAGCGTGTCCCTACTGTGAGAAAGAACACTGGCTGTCACAATGTGACCCATTCACAAAGATGAATGCAGAAGAAGTGAGCCAATGGATAAAGTCCAACCGGCGCTGTTATCGATGTGCGCGGCCCCACATGGCAGCCGAATGCCGCCTAAAGAAAAGGTGCAGCCGGTGCGATGGAGCCCATCTAGATATACTACACGATAGTAACGGAAGACGGCCTATACCTGCACCACGGAGCGGCACCAAGGCAAGTGTCATGTACATTGACCCCGCCAGCAGCAACGGAGCTCAAGTGCTCTTAAAGGTAGTCCGTGTGACATTGAGCTACCAGGATAAAGTCATGGACACTTACGCCGTCCTTGATGACGGGTCAGAGAAGACCCTTCTGCTCGCCTCCGCTGCTACTCAGCTGGGACTGCGGGGGAGCAAGAACGAAATGACGATTCGGACAATAAGAAGAGATTTAAAGACGATAAAGGGCGAGAATGTCTCCTTCACTATCGCAGCCAACGGGCAGCCAGAGCGACGGTACAAGATCACAAATGCTTTCACCAGCCAAGAAATAGGACTCTCGCAGTACACCTACCCTGTCACCAAGTTGATGGATAAATATGTGCACCTGCGCCAATTACCTATCCCGCTCATAGACGGCGCTACCCCGACCCTGTTGATAGGCTCCGACCATGCAGAACTCATAGTCCCGATTGACCGGGTCCATACAGGCCCCAGAGGCTGTCCTGCAGCAGTCGAGACCCGCCTAGGATGGACATTACAAGGCCCCCTCGCTAAATCTCTCAACCGAACCGCAGCCACTAGCTGCTTCCACTCCAGAACGACAGAAGAAGACACCACTCTCCTGCAGCATGTCGAGAGGCTATGGACCCTAGAGACAATGCCCTTTAAGAACGAAAAGAAAGACATTCGCTCTAAAGAAGACATTTACGCCATCAACCTACTCGAGCAGGGGACAAAGAGAGTCACAGTCGGCGGAGTGATGAGATACGCAACTCCACTCCTGAGGCGAGAGGGAATGCCCCCCTTTCACGCAAAGAAAGACGCCACGGAGCGCTATCTACTGAACACAGAGCGGCGCCTAGCCAAAGACCCCGCTCAACAGAGTGTGTACCGAGCTGAGATTGAGAAGCTAATCACAGCGGGACACGTAACAAAGATTGACATTAAAGAGGCCGATCAGACGACCGAATCATGGTACGTGCCGCATCACAAGGTCCATCACAACGGCAAGGATCGCATTGTGTTTAACTGCAGCTACCAGATCGGATCCCAAAATCTGAATAAAGAGCTCTTGCCCGGCCCCACACTCGGCCCCTCCCTACTAGGCGTGCTACTGCGCTTCCGCCAGGACAAGGTGGCTATAAGCGGGGATATCAAAGGGATGTTCTTGCAAGTGAGACTAGTAGAGGAGGACAAGCCTCTGCTACGGTTCCTATGGAGAGAGAAGATCGGAGATGAGAACCCATCCATCTACCAGTGGGAAGTACTCCCCTTCGGAACCACATGCAGCCCGTGCTGTGCTACATTTGCACTACAGAAACACGTCACAGAGGACCCAGCAGCAGATGAAGAGGTCCAACACAGTGTGAAGAACAGTTTCTACGTGGACAACTGTCTACAAAGCGTCTCGACTCAAGAAGAAGCCGAGGCTCTCCTAATCAAGTTACGCGCCTCCCTAATCAAAGGAGGCTTTGATCTCAGGCAGTGGGCCAGCAGTGACCCGCACGTATTGCGCAACCTCTCCTCCGCAGACAAGGCTGCCAGCAGCGAGACCTGGATGGCGACAATCCCAGGAGAAGCCCAAGAAATGACACTAGGATTAGTCTGGCGCTTCAAAACAGACTCGCTCCACTATAGACACAAACCCTTGGCTCCAGAGCAAGGAAGGTCGGCGGCGATACCGACCACCAGACGGAGTGTGTACAGAACACTCGCCAGACAATATGACCCGCTGGGATGTATTTTACCTTACACCACCAGGGCAAAGATGATTGTACGAGCACTATGGGACAAGGACCAGGGCTGGGACGACCCAATACCCGCACACCTTGCCTCAACATGGAGAGAGTGGGAGACGGAACTCCGCTCACTCCCAGGTGTCAATATACGCCGCAGCTACTTCCCATCCACAGTGAGGCCAGAGACATGCGAGATTGAGCTACACGTCTTCAGCGACGCCTCCGAAGTAGCCTACGGATCGGTTGCCTATTTGCGTGCCCAAGAGATGGGAGGAGAGATACACACTGCTTTCATACTGGCCCGCTCAAGAATAGCCCCACGTAAGCAACAATCTATCCCACGTCTAGAGCTCTGCGCAGCCCTCGCAGGAGCGCATCTAGCCACGTTAATCCAACGTGAACTCACCATTCCGGTGCATAGAACAATCTTGTGGTCAGATTCCACGACAGTACTCACATGGATTAAGTCTGATTCATGCAGATACAAAGTCTTCGTGGGAGTCAGAGTCACCGAGATTCAAGAATTAACAGAAGAAGCAAGCTGGAGGTATGTGGATACCAAACACAACCCAGCTGACGTCATCACCCGGGGAATGTCTCTGGATGACCTAACCCGTCGCAACATCTACAGTGATGGACCAGCATTCCTCCAGCTCCCGGAAGGAGATTGGCCTACGCCCACCCCGAGGGAAGCAAGTAACGAGGAGGCTGAGAACAAGAAGCCTATGTTCTGTGGACTGAGCACTGTCGCCTCCACAGACCCGAACATAGATGACTGCATTACCCTAGAGAGTGCGCAACAAAGAACATTCCTGCGGCACCACCCAGAGATTCAGTCCACCACTGACATGTCAGCAGCTGACTACGAAGAAGCAGAACTTCTTCTACTACAACGAGCCCAGAGAGACTCGTTCCCCGATGAGCTAGACTGTCTACAGGGAGGAAACCCCGTCCCATCAGACAGCAGACTGATTCACCTGGCTCCAGAGAGTGACGCACATAATCTCATCAGAATGGGTGGTCGCCTGCGGAGAGCCCCCGATCTACCAGATGACATTAAGCACCCGATCGTCTTGAACAGCCGACACAAGGTCACAGAGCTGATCATAAAGAAATACGACGAGGATGTACACCACGCAGGAGCAGAGAGAGTCTTCGCGGAGATCAGACGTCGTTATTGGATATTGCAAGGGAGAGAAGCAGTACGGCGCTTCCAGCGAACCTGTCTAGACTGCCGTAAGTGGCGCGCGCAGCCCAGCATACCACGGATGGCTGACCTACCCCCCTGTCGCCTCCGAATCGGCGACAAGCCATTCCACTCCACAGGCATGGACTGTTTTGGCCCGTTGTATATAAAGAGAGGAAGAGGCACCGAGAAGCGGTGGGGTATTGTATTCAAATGCATGACCACCAGAGCGAAACATATCGAGCTCCTTCCGACCATGAGCACAGACTCATTCCTTATGGCCTTCCGGAGATTCATATCACGGAAAGGACAACCGTCTACATTGTTGTCTGATCACGGGACCAACTTCAAAGGCG
Organism: Notolepis coatsorum; assembly: GCF_963971535.1. Classification (NCBI taxonomy): domain Eukaryota; kingdom Metazoa; phylum Chordata; class Actinopteri; order Aulopiformes; family Paralepididae; genus Notolepis; species Notolepis coatsorum. Next base: position 22,187,197 of record NC_140180.1, read on the forward strand.
GAGAAAGAGAGCTGAGAGAGAGCTTCCAAGCTATGGGCCCAGAACTTAAGACCCACCTCGCTCCAGCCCAGATTGACTTCCAGTTCAATCCCCCGAACGCACCCCACTTCGGTGGAACCTGGGAACGAGAAGTACGTTCTATAAAGACAGCCCTGTATGCCGTACTCGGAGCCCAGACTGTGGCAGAGGAAGTCCTAATGACAGTCCTCACGGAGATCGAGGGAGTATTGAACTCAAAGCCCCTCGGTTACGTCTCCAGTGATGTAGCAGATGTCGACCCAGTCACCCCCAACACACTCCTAATGGGGCGGCTGGACCCCGCGCTACCCCAGACAATGTACAGGCCCGAAGAAGCGAACGGCCGAAGAATGTGGAGGTACAGCCAAGTACTAGCTGACAAGTTTTGGAGCAGCTTCCTACTTCACTACCTACCGTCTCTACAGACCCGCCAGAAGTGGGTAAAAGAGAGAGACAACTTGACAGAAGGAACAGTCGTCATGATAGTTGACCAGTCACTCCCCAGAGCTATGTGGCCGGCTGGCCGCGTAAGCAAAGTGATCACCGGTGCCGATGGCAAGGTCCGAGCAGCTGAAGTACTCGTCCAAGGGCGCACCTACACACGGCCCGTGGCGAGGCTCATAGAACTGCCCCGACTCCCAGATACTATCGATGATGACCATGACCCTATGACTTTGTGAGTTGACTGACCCTTACAGCGGACCTTGAGTGGAAGACAGTGCGGTTAATCTGTCTCTGCTTAGCTAATTAGGTGGGACTAATTAGGGGGCGGCTGTTGTGAAGGATCAGATTAAACCGAATATGTATATTTATTTATATATATATATTTAATTGTATTTGTATATCGTTTGATATCCCCTGTATATTCCTTGTACAATATGCATTGAATATCCCCGTTTCTACTAAACAGCCCATAATAGTTTCATTCTACCATTGGACGAGAACCTGGCGCCAGGTTGCCATACCCCTAGGTCCAAGTTCAATCGTGCCGCCTAACATGTCGAGGCAACCCCCGGTTCCGCGCAGTAATATGCCGGGCGAAATACGAATGGTACTATTTGTTCATAGCGCATATATATATGGCGCTCGTAAAGTAGAACTTTTCTTTTAGTCCAGTTCTTTACCCTCCAACAGAGTGACAGACGCAAAAGCCTCCCCACGACGCACGTGCGGTGTAGTAAGGCCTACTTGGCCCAGAATAGGCATTGAGATATCGTGTAGATTAATAGTTGAATGGTCATAGTTTGGCACCATACCGTCGAGTTGGACGTATTCTATTAAGCTAATAATAGTCTATTTATGTATGGTGCATCGTTCGGTTCGAGTTCTACAGTTATCAGTACCCCCATCGTTCCTGACGTTATCTGGACGCTTATCCAGGCTGGTCAGACCCCTAGTGGTGATTGCATCCGAGGAGCTCCGGGTCAAGAGCGACTGGACCTGTATATTGGATTACTCTACCCCGACGACGGCAAGCCTTCCACGGCTCTTGGATTATGCTTTGTGTGCTTTGATTATTCCATGGATAAAGGCCAACACTGCCGAGTGTTGGAATTACCCCCCGGAGAGGACTCCAGGTGAGGCGGCGCTCTACACGTGAGGTCGCACCACGTCTCTCCGTTGTGGACCGGCAGATACCGTTCCACAGAGGGTCCAGCTGTATTCGTCTGCGGCCCGAGGTTCTGTGGGCACCGTGTCCAAGACTTTGGATTCTCCCAAGACACCGTCGGCCAGATGGGATACCGCCAGCGGCTTCTCTAACCCCCCCCTCCTACTGTCTTACAACCAGCGGGACCCCCCCCCCCCCCTTAGTGTATCCAGCTATAATCATTTAAGTACCATCGCTATCGTTTCCTAAATATTCCAGGTTGTATACTTACTCCCTGCGCAACCAGAGATTGGACATTCAATGTTGATTTACCTACGAATACTCATTTGCCATAAAAGTGCATATTCAATATTTCAAATCATAAATGTAATTAAGTGAATGTTGTATACACCTTTTGCTGTATTAAATATTCGATTTGGTACATTTGTGTTGGTTCGTTTCATCAGGTGGGAAAGTGTTCATCATACTTATATCTTGTACTGGGTGGCCAGAAGTTAAAGTACATGAGGTAGTGGTATTAAATATCATATCTAACAATACAGTCAGGGAATTGTACCCCTCAGTTACAAGCGTCATGTTTAAACGTGCTATATAAATAAATTTGATTGATTGATTGATTGATTGATTGATTGAATATACTATACAATATAGTTATGCTATATATATAACTATACTATACTAACTATACAAAAACATACAGTTATGTTTTTTAAAGTGACCTTTTTTTCTTTTCTAAAGTGACCTGTAGTGTGTGTGTGTGTGTGTGTGTGTGTGTGTGTGTGTGTGTGTGTGTGTGTGTGTGTGTGTGTGTGTGTGTGTGTGTGTGTGTGTGTGTGTGTGTGTGTGTGTGTGTGTGTGTGTGTGTGTGTGTGTGTGTGTGTGTGCGTGTGTGTGTGTGTGTGCTTGTGTGTGGAGAGTTAAGTGTTCTGATGGCCTGCCGCCTGGGGGAAGAAGCTGAGTCTGAGTCTCTCTGTTCTTGCTGCCTGTATGCGGAGGCGCTTGCCTGACCACAGCAGCTTGAACAGGCTATTGTTGGGGTGGTGAGGTGAGGGTCTTTTATTATTCTGCAGACTCTAGATTTGGTCGGGTTTCAGCTGTTGGGGTTGAGGTGTGGAGAGGTGTGTGTGTGTGTGTGTGTGTGTGTGTGTGTGTGTGTGTGTGTGTGTGTGTGTGTGTGTGTGTGTGTGTGTGTGTGTGTGTGTGTGTGTGTGTGCGTGTGCGTGTGCGTGTGCGTGTGCGTGTGTGTGTGTGTGTGTGTTGGTCTTCCATTGAGCTAATTACTTTCCACTTGTAACTTGTAACTGTAACTCTTTTACAGACAGCGGAGTGCCAGTCAAGCCCAGATCACAAAAGAGGAACGGTCCAGATGGAGAATTAAGGCGCTATTACATTGCCATAATCAGCGGCCATAACTCCGCAATTACAGACAGCTCCTAATTGTCGGCTATTGTTGGGTCAAGTATAGAGAGGGGACCCTTTAGGGGAGGTCTGCCATCATAAGTACTGGGCACAGGAAGTGTAGAGGGGTCAGAAAAATAGCGAAAAGGCAGCCATGTGGTTTTGATTAACCAACAGAGAATAGACACATACTGTAGATATTTGACTTTTTTCTAGAGCTGTGGATCCCTGGGTGTTGAAAGAGCTTATCTCTCTGACCCAGCAGTGGTATCTGGGGTGGTGATGTTACAGTGTAAGCACCTAGCGATGAGAATAATGCCAGAACCAGACATCCAGCCGCCCCCTCCTGGGCCTTGCTATTCCACACCTGCGATGACTGAGGCTAAATGGACTCCCTATTTATTTGGACTTTATTGCCGAGAGCTTCCCACGCGGAACAGCGGCATTCCATCCTCCTCCGAGTTGTTCCCCAGTTGATAGAACTAGATATTCAAGGACAGCCGCTGAGGCTCCTACGAGGGCCGTCTCCGCGGAGCCCCCGAGGTTGAATCCTGAGATCATCCCTGAGAATAGGGGGCTATTGTTGGCTAAAACAACTCGACCTCTATAGCGGATGGCTAGAATAATACCCAGACTTGAGTGTCCGATTTCTGGGATGATCTGATCAAGCAGAAGTATGCGTACAGAAAACACTCTGCTAAAAGCAATATCAACACCATACGCCCCAAGTCATAGCGATAGCAGAAATCCCTTTCTGTGATAGATCTCGGCATTACACACACACACACACACACACACACACACACACACACAGATATGACATGTGTGCACATTCAAGCATACACACTCATGCACACACAAAGCGATTACACTGCTGTCATATGTACCTATACCTACCAATAAAAAGTAGGAAAATCAATCAATAAGTCACAATGTTAAATAGTAGCCTTGATGGTGAGGTTACATAAAAAGCCTGAAGGATCTTTGAAATGTGAGAGGAATCCTAAAGCCATGTAATACATGCTACTGTGGAGCCAGTATGACAGGAAGATGGTACTAAAATGGCTTCAAGCTACATAAACTCTACTGTGGTGAAAATTCCTTTCATAGAATGGATGGACTTAGATGGCAAGTCTATAAAGTATTCTACAATTACTCAGTCCCTCGACATCTCACATAGATTACGAGAGAGTACTACTCTCTACAGGGAGTAGCGGGACCTGTGAATTCCAACCAAGTCAGTCATCAGATCATCTGCCAGGTCTAAAACAGATGCCCTGAAATAGGCTCCTGAAAAATATAGTGCCTGCATTCTCATGATCACATTTACACATTATAACTGTTTTAAAATGTTTTTTTGTAACATTAGGGATGGGAAAGGTATGTCTGTTTGAAAGGACAGAAATGGGACATTGCTCTCAGTCCCTATTTGTTCCCCTTTACACCACCTGGGGTATTTATTTACCATTCTCCTACGCCAAGAGTTGGATGACATTCCACTGTCAAACATCTCTGCCCAAACAGGAAGTAAACTAAGCGGCACTGTCTATACCCATTTTATTTCACTTAACATATTGGATAAATAATATGATATTATTATTCCCCCCATATTTTGTTAGTCTCCTTTTTTTTCTTTTTTTTGTCTTTTTTCCCCTCCATTTTCCTCCGATTTTCTCCCATCCCAATGTTAGTCGTATGCCAATTCCCAGTCCCTTCCTGGTCGCTGCGCACTTACCCCCCACAGTCAGATCATCTGGGAGAGTGGAGGCTACCACGTGCTTCCTCCGACACACGTCCAGCCAATCACCGCTTCTTTTCACCTGGCAGCGCGGATTCTCATCGAGAGGGCGTAGCGTGTGGGAGGATCACACTATCCCCCTCAAGTCCTATCCACGCTTAGCAGGCGCCCCAACCGAACTGTAGGAGTCGCTGTTTACAACGACCCGGACCCACCCCGCCAGCTTCTCCCACCCTCTAATACAGCCAATTGTATTAGTGCAGACGGCCAGCCAAGCTGGTGACAACCCCGGAGCTGTGAGCTGGATTCGAACAGGCGAATCCAGCTCACAGCTCCGGGGCTGGTGACGAACGCAATCTCCGCTCGGCCACCTAACCGCCTTTGTTAGTCTCTTTTATAAATAAGAACCAGAAATGAGTTGAAGAAAGGTGAACTATAAAGACGATAAATGTAGGGTTTCCTTATGCAGAAAATACTACTTTTACTACTTTTAATATTACTTTTCTGACAAACTTCTTGGTTATGTTGGTTGTGATACTTTTTTGTGATTTGCATATGGCAAATAAAACTGAATCTGAATCGAAATTATCTGTATACACCCAATTCAAAGTTATAGCCACATTTTCTTTCTAACTGTTAGTCCAGATTTGGTACAAATTGTAATTATCTTGGCCAGAGATGTTTAGCAGGCTGTGATGTACAGGCGTAGACAGCTCTGTGTAGGAGTGTGGGTGTCTCATATCCAGATGCATGCTCTGAATAATAACTGTGTGAAATATTAAAGGGGAATGCCACTCATTTTAAGAATTCACATAATATGTTCTTCCTGTGCCCCAGGACAGTTCCGTCAGTATTTGTGAATGCGCACCACTCTCAGTCAGAGAGAGAGAACCCAACAATCGGTGATGTCACTGAGATGTGAAATGACTGGGGCTCTGCTTTTGTGAGGCCTCAACATTTTTGCGTGAGCTCTTACAATAAAATTAGGTTTTAAATCTGGTTCAGACCCTCTTGCGATGCTAGAATATAAACATTATTTGGATGTAAGAACTCAAACAGACATTGTATGACTTAAGATAAGATAAGATAAGATAAGATAATCCTTTATTGATCCCCTAGGGGAAATTCAGGTGTCAGAGCAGCATGGGGGGGGGGGGGGGGGGGGGGGTACAGGGTGGGGATGCATAGATTCACAGTACAGTACAATATAGTCATATAAAATATAATAATAATAATAATAATAATAATAATAATAATAATAATAATAATAATAATAATAATAATAATAATAATAATAAATAATAATAATAATAATAATAATAATAATAATAATAATAATAATAATAATAATAATAATATAATAATAATAATAATAATAATAATAATAATAATAATAATAATAATAATAATAATAATAATAATAATATAATAATAATAATAATAATATAATAATAATAATAACGTGCTATAAAAAGGTAATAAAATAAGTAATATAAATATAAGGCAGTGGTTCTAAAACTTTTCCAATGTCAAAGACCCCCAAATCATTACGATTTTGTACCAGGGACCCCCATCTGAGAAGATTATTTCTTTATTTAGTCCAGAATTCCATAACTACTTGTATAGTATGGGGAGATAAGAGGAGAGGAGAGGAGTGAAACTTATGATCAGAATAGTCGTTCCTGAAGTGAATAGAACATTAGTAGGCGATTCTCCATTTCACTGCAGACGGAGCAGATGGAGTTTTTGAATAGAGACACGTGTGACGCTAAGGATGGCAGTGACAATGGAACTACTTTCTACAAAACATACATATTCAGAGAAAATGATTATATGTGATGTGATTTATTTTAGAATTAATGACTATCTCTACAGTGAGTGGTTGCCATGGTAACTAAGGACTCTGTATGCAGAAACCACTGGATGGTGCATTGTATGAAAGGGGTCAGGTTAGTTGCCATTATCAAGATGGCAACTAAGCAGACTAAGCAGACTTCTCCTGAGGGAGACTTTGGTGACATCAACCGATTGAGGGTTCTCTCTCTGATTTCTAGCTTTGGGGGAGAGTGGTGTGTGTTCACAAACACTGACTTAACTGCCCTGGCACGCAGGAAGAACATTATGTGAATTCTTAAAATGGGTGGCTTGTAGAAGAACGATTTCATCAGCACACAAACAAACGGCTTTCATTTGAAATTCTCAGGTATGAATAACACCATTTTCAACCGACATGTACAACCTTGGAAACAAAACAGTGTTTCTCGTTATTATGACTGAAGTCAAAATGCAATTACATTTAATGTGATGGGGAAATGGGATCTTTCTCCTCTCCCTGCCTTGGATACTTGGAGCTATACTCGAGTCTATTATGGTTGTGTAAATGTGTGCCTTTGAATCTTTTATGAAATTCACTATTGACTTGAAGACACAGGGCTGTGGCGCTTAATAGCTGTGCAGTATATAGTCTATGTGATGATCAAAATGGGCCCAAGTGGCTCAGGAGGTAGAGCGGTCATCTGGTAATCAGAAGGTTCCCGATTCGATTCTGCCTCCGAGTGTCCTTGAGAAAGACACACTTAACCCCCTAACTGCTCCCGATGAGCAGGTTAGCACCTTGCATTATCGATTGTCGCCTCCACAGTCAGTGTGTGTGAATGTGTGAGTAAATGGGTGAATGTGAGTAGTAAGTTGTAAAGCGCTATATGCAGTCCATTTCAATGTATTTATTTATTTAAAGATAGGGACATGTAAACATGCCAGATTGTAGCTATAAGCTCATTTCCATCTGTAGTACCTTTTTATATGTAATATGCTAATGGCTCTCTGTAATCACACACTGCAATTAATTCACCAGCATAACCTCTGATCATGTTAGCCTATAGTTTGTTCAGCTATGGTTTTGCAAATGATGTACAGTGCGCGCACTGCGTTGGTGTTTTGTTTTTGCATTGGCCTCACCTGGCTGATGGCTGTACGGTCTAGCAGTTCCATGAAAAACACTGCAAAAGCCCTCTGTTTTGCATGGTGTAACGTTATAGCGTACCTTAGAAACACAGTGTGGTGAGGCTGTGCTATATTCCTGAAGCCCAGAGAACACCTCAGAACAACAATGTGGTCAGGTTGAAATGGGTGAGAGAAGGGGAGGGGACTTTACACTTACTTTTGTAAGCTTTATACCTAATAAAGTCTGATTGATTGATTGATTGAAAAGTTTATTAACATATTGCAGAATGGGTACAATACAGTACGGCTCAATACACACAATTGTTAAGGGGATGCAGACCAGAGAAAGACTTTCGTCTTGTTTACATCAGGGTCCCCCATTTTCAATTCATCATAAGCATCAGAAAGTTATCATACTGTAGTTAGAGGTTACTGAGGAGGACGGTAGCTTTACACAAACAACATACAGTATGTTTTTTGGAGGCTAAAAAAAATATATGGGGAACTCATCTCCCTATCTAGTCATTCTAGTGATACCACTGGTTTGCACTGTAAGCCGCCCTGTTGAAAACCAGACCACTGTTTATCCATTTTTAAATGCAATCAACCCAGGAGAACAGCTCCAGATATGAAAGGAGCGAGAGAAATCCACTGTTGAGTTATGATCTGAGCAGAGCAGCCATATGGTAGGTCCCCGCTCACAAACTATTCCCCGTTCTTTATGAACAGCTGCTCAACAGCAATCAGTGATGAATAACTCTCTGCCTCAAACCTGCACATTCAGTCATAGAGTGAAACCACAAAGAAACGGATTCACGTTTCCACAGAGGCCCACCAATAATCCAGACTGAGTACCCTATATTAAACACATCAGCGATTATATTGCCAAAATTTAGGCTATATGATATCAAATCGTAGGCTAGAATCATGTCAAAATGTTGAGTCGATTCTAAGAGCTTTGACATGTTGTTCAGTCATGCAACAGTTTCCTTATGGTTTTAAATCACCCCGCGGTCAAAAACGGTCAGCCCAGAATAAACACCCAACATGCACCACATGGGTCAGATTCTGGCAGGGGGTCAGAATTCGGCACAAGTTCAACACTGGCCACTATAGTGTCTATGCGCGCGGACACATTTGAAATGCGCGCTCCGAGCCCAATATTAATTCACGTCGTTTTTCATCAAGACATCACGCCGTGGCCTTGAGCCAACTTTTATTTTTAAGGAGATCGATAAGGCGTTTTAAGCAGCAACCTTTGTTGTTGTTGTTGTTGTTGTTGTTGTTGTTGTTGTTGTTGAGAGCATAATGTTTAGGACCACACTCAAAAAGTGGGTTTGACTTTTGGACATAATGAACATTCCCCAAATCTCATTAGAACATATCAAGTCTGAATCGATGGATACACAAACCATTGTGGATAAATTGAGGGCGAATTTCTTTTGGGGAAAAAAAAAACGATGTTTTAAATTTCATCAAATAATTAAAGAAAACGGACAAATATGATCGGGATCTATATTTGGATCAATATTTTGTGTTAGGCTGCAGCCTATATTACATATTAGGCCCATCAGATTAAAGTTGTAAAGTGTTCAATTCACCTTGTATTAATAAAATAGATTCTACAACTGGCTATTAAAAATAAAAAATAAAAAATGCTGATAAATCACTCCGCGTCAATTTATTCACCAGCTCTTACAAACTTTTGCGCTCACAAAAAAAAAGTTTTAGATTGGCTGTCTCTTAATTCTCACCTGAGGCATATGCAATTCCAATCCAATCCGACAGAAAAACGTAGAATCTGTCTTCATTTCCAGATCTCCAGTCCCCCGAAAGTTAATCGATTTTTTTTTTATATAAAACGTCGTTAGTTTTAGTGGTGTTTGTTGACCAGTGCAGAAGCGGGGGATCGACCGGGCAAGTAAAGTCCGGGGCTGTAAAAACTCAGGTGAACTCTCTCTCACACAAACACAACTCTGCAAAAGAGGATGTGCCAAAAGAGTCCTAAATGTTGGAGACAGGAAAACAAACTCGTTTCCCTGTCAAAAGGATGCATATAGGATTTACAATGAGTTCCCCTTCCCTTGCTCGTGACTGGGGCGCGCACACCCACTCCTGGTTCATATAAACGCCTGCTGAATGGCTGATGCTAGATCACACGGGGGTCATCGGCGTTTTATTTGGGGCCGTTGGTTTTTGGCCAAGCTGCAAAGCCGCAAGTCGTCACAATTTTTTTACCTTCATTTTTTTTTTATAAACCAGTCCCTAATCCTAATATAACCTTGATCGATTGAAAATTGTATTAACAGATTGCAGAATGGGTACAATATACAGTACAGAGTTTAAAAAAGAGAGTATATATTTGATGAAGAAACTGTACATTGGAGGAGGTGGGTAGGTGGGGTGGAGGGGGGTTGGGTAGGTGGGGTGGGGGAGAAACTGTAAAGGAATGTGAATCACTACCCACCTTCAAAAACACTCTCAAAAAACACCTACGTGAGACTGCAATTCGAAACTGGCCCCTACAAATGTCCTAACCTAGTTGTACAGTAAATGACCAAGTAAGGCTTTGTCAATATTCCAATGTACAGTGTAAAATGTGTGTGTGTCCCCTACCCAACCCCCCCCCCCCCCCCCCCCCACCTCCAATGTACAGCCCTCACCCAACCCCACCCCACCAACCTCCTCCAATGTACAGTTTCTACGCCAAATGTATATACACTCCTTTTCTGGACACTTTTGTATCACAAACAGTACTGTATTTGCAAATCTGATATGTCATAAATGTATAGATGTAGCAGTACTGTCTATCTGTATGTCATGTATGTCATATATGTTATGATGAATTGAAAATGGGGGACCCTGGTGGAAACAAGACGAAAGTCTTTCTCTGGTCTGCATCCCCTTAACAATTGTATGTATTGAGATGTACTGTACTGTACCCATTCTGCAATCTGTTAATAAACTTTTCAATCAATCAATCAATCAATCAATCAATCACAGCTCAATACACACAATTGTTAAGGGGATGCATTATACCAGAGAAAGACTTTCGTCTTGTTTACATCAGGATCAGGGTCCCCCATTTTCAATTCATCATAACATATAATATGATACAGATAGACAGTACTGCCTACATCTATACATTTATGACATACCATATTTACAAATACAGTACTGTTTGTGATACAAAGAGTTTAAAAAAGAGAGTATATATTTGATGAAGAAACTGTACATTGGAGGAGGTGGGTAGGTGGGGTGGAGGGGGGGTTGGGTAGGTGGGGTGGGGGAGAAACTGTACATTGGAGGTGGTTTTATGGGTGGGTTAACCTTAACCACCCCGGGGCCCACATACCTACATA